>NW_020439034.1:756093-759221 GCF_000699045.2 Agrilus planipennis | reverse complement strand
AATAATGCAACTAAGAAAGATAATTGCTTGATTTCCTTGGAAATTTTTATGAATACACGTATCCTCTTACAGATAAGAACACTTGCAAAATAATCAATCAAACAATTGATAAACAATTCAATAAAAAAAATGGTATTAAGCACTTATAGTTAATATTATAATTGTAGATAACCGTATCTCTTACTGACAACATAATTTCTCATAACATCGACTGACCGACTTTTGTTTTTCAAAAACGAATAAAATAGTGAAAATTTATCATTGAAGAAATCGATGCACAATTAAAAATCAATTCATGAAACCAAAACATTAATTTGCAAAAATATTCCTATTATTATCTAACCCCTAGGTGCAGAACACTTTTACTTGGTACAGAGATCATTTCATCCTTGCACCATAGCACTTACATTTTCTACCTAAAATATAAGGGTTTTAGTTTAGATCAGCAGATCTATTGAAAAATCGGTACACTTGTCAATCTTTTTTAAACACGCTAGTAATATTCAAGATTTTGAATTAAAAATTTTGCATTCCTATCTTTTGATACATCGGTACACTTGTCAATCTTTTTTAAACACGCTAGTAATATTCAAGATTTTGAATTAAAAATTTTGCATTTCTATTTTTTGATACATCGATTTCAATTACAAATATAAGTACATAAGCTAGAACATTAGATCATTACCATTTTAATAGGTTGCAATCGTATATTAGGTGTAAAAATTGATTAATTTGCCTTATAACCCTTTATAACGAAGCGCCCATTCTCTGAAACGAAACAGTACGCCTTATTTCAAAAGTTAACATGACTAATTTTAAAAGAAAAATGTCCTGTGTGGACCCAAAAAATCGCTTTGATACATGCAATAGAAAACAACGAAAGTGATGTATTAAAACTTAATTAATTTGTAAAAAAGTCTTGTTTATTGTATTATGCGTTTATTATACATATGTACATTAAATTTCAGTCCGCAATCTGTCAGTGAATGAGGGAACTGACTCTAATTAATTTTATATTCAATATTCTGTCTAATGTTGTGAATTAACTGGAGTAACTCCACTGATTACCATATCACCATTAGATATTGTGTGGTTTATTCATTAGTGTTTATTATAAAAAAATATCATGGTCATGCACTCAATGAAAACAGTAATTTAATAATCTAAGAAAACAAAAAATCTCAAGGGCCTATATCACTATTATTAATAATAATTGAAATTCGATATTTACGTGTACCTATACCCCTGTCCCATGTAGTGGAGACTATATTACAATCAACTTTTAGTTCTGAATTAGATAGCGCTTGGGTGAGGTTATCAGTTTACATGAAAGCTTCCCTAATATTTGGAGATGACAATTTTGAAACAATTGATTTATTATTTAAAACATCAGCTACGTTCATTCCTAATGATATATGCAACGATCTGATTGGAAATTGGACTTCAAACTGGAATACCTTTCAAATCAAACCAGGCGGAATTTGATGTAGCGGATTATTCGTAAAATTTTGTGATATAGAGAAGCCTAAATAAACTAAAAGAGACACGAATATTATAGTATGTGGTGTCTTTCGTAACATTAATATATTTTTTATTTATTACCTGCAATATGATATAACATGTGTCACGGTTTTTGTCTTAGATACAATTTTATTTAATAATTTAAAATAAGTTATGCTTAAGGAGTTTGGAGAGCTTCACTGTCAAATCAATTACTGCTGCACAAAAACTAGTGAATAACATAGTGCACAAATAATACCATTAAACCTATTCCTTAACCCCTATCCCGGTATGTTTGTGTGTTTGAAGAAGTTTCACTTCATTAGCGTGTTGTATAATTACACGTTGTTTTAATTTTTTTTTGGTATGACTACTATTACGCTCAGGGACCAAACAAAATGGGCGCTAAATATTAAAAATCAAATTAAATGAGAAATAAAACAGTAACAATTTTTTAAAATCAGCAATAGTTATACATTCTTAAAATAGTGAAACTTCTTTATATTTATACTACTTTTTATTATCTAACGCTTATTTTGTTTCACTGTTTCGCCAATTCAAATTTTGCAGCTGTGGTTCATACAATTAGTAATTTATTATTGTTTGTGTAACAAAAATTTCTATTGAATATAAACTCATAACGTAAAATATTCTTTGCGCGCCACATGATGTCACTATATGATGATAAAAAAAGTAAAGAGATGTAGGCAACAGGCAGTCCAATATGATGGTTATGTATCGGAATGATCGATGTCAACGAATTTCAATCGGACACTATTGATATTGATGGGCATTCTTTGTTACGAACCGGTTGGTTTACAATAGAAAAAAGTGACCGTTGCGAGAGATCATTCTCTTATATGTATTATCTACACACTACTTTTATTCATAGTATGAAGGTAGGAAGGCAACTAACCGTAAATCCCTTGGAGTTTTATAAAAAAAATAGCTAAAAAAAACCATTTGAAGTGACCCTTTTTTAAGTACGGAACCCTAAAAACTACAAACTATAACGTTGTATATATTATGCATGTATTATACATATAAACCTTCCTCTTGAATCATTATATCTATTAAAAAAAACCGCATTAAAATCCGTTGCGTAGTTTTAAAGATCTAAGCATACATAGGGACAGATAGCGGGAAGCGACTTTGTTTTATACTATGTAGTGATTACAGAAAGAAAAAGCTCGTATTACATACTTTTCCGAAAAAATAATTTTTAGATTTTTTTATTGAATTGTCATATTTTTGTTTTCTGGGGAAATATTTTTAAATTTTAAAAACTAAATATTTTAAATGTAAACTTCGTTTTTGTTCCAACAGTTTAAGGCCGGCGACACACTTGCGACTTGACCGTGCGGCTTCCATCAAAATGTAGTTAATATGGTGGCCGTATGACTTATGAAATAAATATATAGGAATCCCCTAATTTGCAATGATATCGCAAGTAAATCGTCGTCGGCCTAATTTACGAATTAATTTTTAATTTCTTTTGTATGGCCCCCTACGATAATTTAGACAATAAATTATTCGCTAGCCTAGTCATTGTTTAATTGAATGTTTATCCAAGTGCACATTTCAATTGATTTTTTTTTAATTGATAAATCGATCGCGACTTTGTTTTA
>NW_020439034.1:743273-752392 GCF_000699045.2 Agrilus planipennis | reverse complement strand
TTTTAAGATGTACAATATTGTAGTACATTATTTTGATCTATCTCGTAGGGTTCAGCCAGCGTTTGCAATGTAAGCGCAAAAAATGTGTTTATTTACATCACATTACAATCCTCTAAAATTATTAGTGTTTCTCTACTATATTATGCATGTATTATACATATAAACCTTCCTCTTGAATCATTATATCTATTAAAAAAAACCGCATTAAAATCCGTTGCGTAGTTTTAAAGATCTAAGCATACATAGGGACAGATAGCGGGAAGCGACTTTGTTTTATATTATGTAGTGATTACAGAAAGAAAAAGCTCGTATTACATACTTTTCCGAAAAAATAATTTTTAGATTTTTTTATTGAATTGTCATATTTTTGTTTTCTGGGGAAATATTTTTAAATTTTAAAAACTAAATATTTTAAATGTAAACTTCGTTTTTGTTCCAACAGTTTAAGGCCGGCGACACACTTGCGACTTGACCGTGCGGCTTCCATCAAAATGTAGTTAATATGGTGGCCGTATGACTTATGAAATAAATATATAGGAATCCCCTAATTTGCAATGATGTCGCAAGTATTACGTCGTCGGCCTAATTTACGAATTAATTTTTAATTTCTTTTGTATGGCCCCCTACGATAATTTAGACAATAAATTATTCGCTAGCCTAGTCATTGTTTAATTGAATGTTTATCCAAGTGCACATTTCAATTGATTTTTTTTTAATTGATAAATCGATCTGCCACTAATTGTAAATGCCTAATACAAATATTCATTTAAACGATTAGATTTACAGGCCGCATACAATGCCTATTGAAAATTGTGAATTGGGCGTCACATTGGACACAATATAGTTCTGTAATTAATTGACGCCAAAAGTGAATTTAATTAACTGTCAATCGGCCAACAATAATTGAATTTCTACTCGGTTGCTTTAAATATGGAGTTTAAGTTTTGATTTTCCCAAATCTCCACGTTTTTTTAATTTTTTTTATTTATTATTATTTACTAATTTACAATACATAAGAGAAAAAAATCTGGCCAGCCGTCTCTAACACAAATGTTATAATAATAACATCATCAACAATACAAATTAAATGCTTATAGAAAATACTACAAATGGCGCGGTAAACGCCATCTGTAGTGCGATGCTACATTTTAGGAATATATATTGAATACAGACCACTTCGAATTATTTTAAATGCATATGGTTGTTACATTTGCATATTAGTTTTTAATCACTTTTTGTTTGTAATTTAACTTCAGTTGAACAGACAACAGACTTCGTTTGATTTTTAAGTTAGGTTAGATTCACACAAAGGCGGTTGGACGCGGCATTTAATAATGTCTCGCATTTTACTAAGCATTAGAAAGACTACAAAAGGTTTTTGTAATTCAAACGATCGTAAAGACCAAGTTCAAGGCCTGTGAAAACATCCAAGTTATGTCTAAAGATTTTTCCAAAATAATGAGATCCAATCAAGATATTTCCGATTATTTTTAATATCTCATAAATACGGATTGGAACATTAGCGTAAGGATGAATCAACAACATCGAGGGTGTTTGCGATTATAGAATTTTTCACTCTTGATCCATTCCTGGGGTCAGTAACATACATTTCCACTTAAATAACAATCAAGATATTTCATTGTTTCAAGATATATGTATGAACAACATTTACCATATACAATTCAAAATTGTCCATTAAATTACTTACCGCGATATCGCAAATGTATTATGTGTGCAATCGGCTTACGACAAGAATTTTAATGACTTCGTTTGCCGCTTGAATTGCGATTTCAGCTACTTATGCTGAAAGTTATATAACAAGCATCGAATTGCACGATACACTTTTATTATTCTAATTATTGCTGTAAGCGTATACCGACTAACTAACCACTTCAAACATTTTGCTGTTGCATGTCTATTAACACCAATATTGACCAAGTGTTTATGTATTTGTTTCAGGTACGGATCTCCACACATGCTCATTTCTACTGCTACCACACCACATTACCTTTCAAGGCAAAAACATGTAAGAAATCTTTTTGTTTTATTAAATCGCACGGTGATTTTTTTTCTTTAAATTTTTTGATTCTTATTTGATTTGTTTTCATGATTGCTGTACGAAGTAAGATATCTATTTGTTATTAACGACACAATTTTATTGACACATCAACATCATAACAGATTTACCACTGTCGACTAACTGTATTATTCGTCCCGCCATCTGACTGCACTTATTATATACTATAATTGTATCAGACATTGTCGTCTGTGTTCGCTAATATTACCTTGCACACGTGATACATAGTTACTGGTAAATGGCATCCTACTGAAGAAATTCAATAATAATGTAGAAATTTTACCGAAGATCAGCAAGTAACCACATATTTCTAACACAATAGAAACGAAATACCGAATCGTAACCGATGACGAATGAACTAACAACAAAAACGCTTGTTTTCAATTTGCCCACCAAAAATAGAAAATTTTATTTGAAACATTGAAATAGTTTGATGCTAACTGCATTTTGCAGTTTCTAATCAAATATACTAATTCTTCATCATCATAAGGTCGTTAGTCCTAAGACTGGTTGGACACGCACCTCCACTCTATCTTATCCTGAGCTAATTTTTCGCATTTCCCTAAAACTAGAACATCCCACATCCTTAGCTATTTATGAACAATAATCTAATCTATGTCTACCTCTACCCCTGCTAACTCCCGTTTCTGCGTCTAATATGTCTCTGACAAGACTTTCATGCCTGACAAGGTGTTTTACTAACCTATCTCACCTATTTCTTATTGACTTCCGTACTGTCCTCTGTTCTCCTACTCTTTCTAATACCTCTTCATTTCTAACCTTTTTATCCACGGTTTCCTCATCGTTCGTCTGTAACACCACATTTCTAACTCTTCTAACATTTTCTTTTCTGCAGCGCCTACCGTCCATGTTTCGCACCCGTACAGCGCCGCCCTCTAAATATACACCTTTAACAATCTTTTTCGAATTTCTAAATTTTTATTGAAGGCGACTCTACCCTGTGCTATCCTCTGTTTTATATCCTTACTACTTCATCCGTCCTGACATCTCTACTCCTTCAGTCTTGACTAGTTCGATTGTTATTGGAATTCTTACTTTTTGCGAATAATTTTTACTAAATAACATTTATCTCCCTTGGAGCATGAAAAATATTCGAATAACTCTATAGAATAGTCCAAGATGTTATATTTCTAAAAGATTTCGCAGCTGACTGAAGCTAATCGGATTTTTTATTTACTAAACTAATTGTATACGTATAAAAAAAAGCAAAATTCCCTCTGCAAATAACATGGTTACGAAACACTACATCCTTGGGTTTCTATTCACCACAACGTTACACGTTTTAATTTGATTTCTATCAAATAATCAAATAAAAAGCACAAAACCATTAACCGTATCATTCACTTTATGCTAATTAGCGAATAAACTTGAACTTGTTTAAACAACAACAATTTCAAAACATAAAATGTGAAATATTGCTTTGAATTTTATTAACTATTTATTTAGAAAATTTGTTTATGTACAACACCACGTGTGTATCTATTTAATTTATTTTATTTAATTCTGCTTTGATTATTCAAAAGAAAGCAGCCGTGACTCGTGTAAACCATGCTTTTGATTGTAAACAACACGTTCGTTGACGCAATAAATAAACTAATCTAGTATATAAGCTACTTATCAACACTTATTTAAAGTAAATAAATGGACATATTAGTTATCATAACAAAAATTATACAAAATATTGCACAGCAGAGTAAGTCGGGTTTCATATATTATTTGTTTATTTAGATAGTAATAAAACTTAATTTAAGCGCAAAATCATGTATAATACTGTTAAGAAAATCACTGTTTGGAAAATACACCAATAGATGGACATAGTCGAATTAAAGCAAATTTTAAGTAGTTATAATACCAATCATTTTAAATAATCCGCTTATAATCATCATAAGGTAGTCAGTCCTAAGACTGGATCGACATGCACCTCCACTCCTTCCTATCATGTATATATTACATAAGGAATAAAAATCACTCTTAATCAAAGGACCCAGCAGTTTTTGATAGACGAATTTTCGGACGATTCTAATGAAACTGAGAAACAGCTCACTGAAAAATGTTGATCGAAAGAATTAATCGTTTATCCAAATCAATAATGGTCCACTTTGTCACACTATGGCAGTAAAATTAATCATGGAAACAAAAAATTTGTTGTATTGAAACACTACTCGGAACCACCCCTCCATTAATTTTTGTGCAATAATCCTAGATAACCCATCTCGATGGTCAAATGCCCCCTCAGCGTTCGATAGGAAAATAGTTTTCGGTCAGTTGTAATAAAACTTTGAGAAAATGTTATTTGAATAATGATGACCAAAAGTCTCCCAAACCTGTCAAGAATTAGCTTATTATCCAAATCGGCATTGGTCATCTTGACACCCCTTGGTAGTAAAACTAGTCATGGAATTCAAAAGCGTTTCATCGAAATACTACTTAAAAACACCCTTTCATTAATTTTTGTGAAATAATCCCAAACGATCCATTTCGAGAGGCAATGCAGCCCTCAGTTTTTGATGAAAAAGAGAAAATGCCCTTTGAATAATACTGTTAAGAAACCTCTTAAAATCGGTTAAGAATTAGTCTATTATCCAAATCAATATTGGTCAACTTTGATACCCCTTGATACGTCCCATTGAAGCACTGCTCAAGAACACCCCTTTATTCATTTTTGTACAATAACCTCAAATGGTTCATCTCAAAAATCAGTGAGCCCTTTAGTTTTTGTCAGGAAAGTGGTTTTCCGTCAATTGTAATGAAACTTTGCGAAAATGTTCTTTGAATAAAGTTGATCAAAAATTTCTCAAAATAAGTCAAGAATTAGCCTATTATCCAAATCAACATTGATCAATTAAACACCTCATGGTAGTAAAACTAATCAAGGAACGGAAAAACGTTCCACCAAAACACTAGTCAGTAACACCCTTCTATTAATTTTAGTGGGATAATCCCAGACAGCCCATCTCCAAAGTCCGACTCCTCAGTTTTTGATGAGAAAATGGTTTTCGATCGGTTGTAATGAAAATGTTCTTTGAATAAAGCTGCTCAAAAATCGGTCAAGAATTAGTCTATTATGCAAATGAACACTGCTCAGCTTAGACACCTCTTGGCAGTAAAACTAATCATAGAATGGAAAAACATTCCACCAAACCACTACTCAGGAACACGCTTTTATTAATTTTAGTGCAATAATCCCAGACTGCTCATTTTGAAAATCAGAAGACTCCTTAGTTTTCGATGAGAAAATGATTTCGATCGGTTGTAACGAAACTTTGAGAAAATGTTCTTTAAATAAAGCTGCTCAAAAATCGACCAAGAATTAGTCTATTATCCAAATTAACATTGGTCAGCTTAGGCACCTCTTGGCAGTAAAACTAACCAAGGAATGGAAAAAGTTCCATCCAAACACTATTCAAAAACACCCTTCTATTCATTTTCGTGTCATAATCCCAGTTAGCCTATCTCGAAACTCGGAGGACTCCTCAGTTTTTGAGAAAATGTTCTTCTGAATAATGCCTATCAAAGCCCTCTCAAAATCAGTCAATGCGGAATAGAACGTAACGATTAGGCATCGTATATTTTTGTAAGAACTTTGAGGTTTTTCTTTCGGCAATAATAAGTATTGGGCGCAAATTATTCTCTTTTCCAATATTTTGATCATTACCTGTGCTAGATAACACCTACAGGTTGAAATGCCCAATGACTAATAGGCCTAAACTTAATTAATAATTCTCGACTTAATTCTATATTTAACAAAATTATGCATATATATACATAATGCACACAGGTAGGTATTCAAAATACGTAGTAATAAAGTTTTCAAACCATGATTTAAAGACCGTAGCAAATTTTACGTAATTAATTTTAGGATATTTGACTTTGTGAACAAAATTGCTACCGCTGGAAATAGAACAAGAAATTTAAACAATAAAATCAGAGAAAAACTCACCTTACTGAAGGAAATTACTGAAGCTTCACTGTACATCACTGTTAAACCTGCAATTATAATTCATAATTAGTTTACAAATAATTACAACTGATTAAGGTACATAATTAGAATTTAGAATATGACACACATTTTAAAATAGTAACAAAAAAAATTAAATATTATTTATTATCGCCCCTATTTTATTAGGCGATTTGGTAACGTACAAAGGCCGAAAGGAGTGAAATTACCAATTCTTACAAAAATTTCACCCTTAATTAGAGAGTTTTTTTACCTTTAATAACGAGAGTAATATTGTTACAATAATTTAACAAAAAATAATATTATTCACCCTTAATTACGCTTTATCATTATGTATATACTTAATAGGACATAAATAGAACTTAGTTTAAAATTATTTCGAAAACGAATAAACGTTTGTAGGTAGTCTAGNTATCAGCCTTGGAGGAGATTATGTTGAGAAATAAAAAAAAAAAATTTTTAAAAACCTTGTTTTTCTTGGTCAGGCCGGAAACTTATCAATCCACCCTCGTATACTTTTAATTACAAAGCTTCATGGGGATATCGTCACTTATTTTTCAATTTGGTAATGATTTGGAAGTCTTAAAACATGTAGGACAAGAAGTTTGATAAGAGATCGTATGTTTAGACTAGTTAGTCATATGTAGGAGACGGGGACTATAAACGGAACGTACAACAGTAAGAGCCATGCTAAAAAAGAGGCGCGGATAAATGATAGAAGTTTAGGACAATTAGCTTAACTTCCCATGCGTCAAAAATCTTAATTGGAATCGTGCAGGGCATGATCGAAAAAAGGGCAGAAGAACTACTAGGGGAAGACAAATTTGGGTTTAGAAGAAATAAGAGGAACGCGAGAAGTCATTTTAGCTTTAGGGGTAATAATAAGTACATAAAACAATAGAAAAAAAGTAAGACCGCATACATAGGATTCGTAGATTTAGATTTCGAAATGAGGCGAATGATGAGAATACCGTGGGTAGAGAAGGTTAAAAATGAGGAGGTGGTAGAAAGAATAGAAGATCGGAGGTCACTATGGAAGTCAATAAGAAATATGCGAGACAAATTGGTATCACACCTTCTCAGGCATGAAGGGCTAATTTTGTAGACATATTAGAAGTAGAAACAGGAGCTAAGGGGAGTGTAGGTAGACCTAGATTAAATTACTATTCACACTTAGTTAAGGATGTGGAATGTTGTGTTTTTTTGGGAAATGCGAAGATTATCTCAGGATATGAAGGAGTAGAGGTGCGTGTTCAACCACTTTAAGGACTGACGACTTTATGATGATGTGAATAATTTGTTGAAAATTACTTCCGGCAGGATTTACAATGTAACAAACTTAAGCAACAAGTTTTCGGGCTTCCTCAAGAACACCATGGTAATATTACACCTAAAATATTAGTATTAATATTGGGAGTTGTTAGCATCCTTAACTGCCTTATTGAACGTTGTAATGTCATAAGTTTACATGCGACAGGCGGGTTTGTAATGGTTATAGAACCCAAAAAAAAAGACTACATGAAATTATTGTGTTCGTAAATCCATGAGTGACTGAAACTTTGTATGCAAAATGCGTTCGACTGTACAAACACAAACAGAAACATACTCATCGTTCTTTTTTTTTCTTTTTCAATTATGAAGAGTAATTCAATGTAAGTATTCATATGTACCACACGACATATGCATTATTAGTATTGTATACGTGTTTGTGTCTACGAACACAATTCAGAACAAATCTGGAACACTTTTGAATAGAACGTTTCCTCGGAAAGGAATAAAAGGGGGACAACTCGTCGACAACGTAGTGAACAATAATATATCATTGCATCGTGTGGCAAGCAGCAAGCCCTCTTATTTTTCTTCGCTTCATTATCGCTTTTCTGCGTATTATATGTAAATGGGACTTCGGACATATGCAAGCCTTTTGCAACACTTATTTATGTTCCCCTTCAGATGAAACAAAGACTGTTGTTCCTAGCGAAACAAAAAAAAACTGTTTTGCCTTTCGCGAAAACCGTTTCTTCAGCTGCAACAATCGACTCGGGTTGTTTGTGCCTGCAGGTTGGGTGGTCCATTAGAATCAAAATGGTACCAAGTCCTTTGATATTTCAACCCTGACAAACGAGGTTTTATTAAATTAACTTAGCTGCACGCTGTGACATCGTTTGGATGTTTTTTAAGTTTATTATTATTCTCCGTCAGTGAAGGTTTCGGTTTTCAGGTGCAGGGATTGACGTCAAAGATATAGGGGTTGTAAGACTATCGCTTCAAAGGACTCCATATACAGAGTTAGTAAAGGTGATAATTGAGTTCCGACGTCTGGTCGGAACGTTATAGAATGTCACAAATTGTTCCTGAATGCCGTGCATTTACAAGATTCGAGATTATTTTAGAATTTTCTAGAAGGTTTGAGAACATTCCCGAATGATAACTATTTAATTTTTCCTGACCGAAGCAAGGTTTAATAGAAAATAAAATACCAAAAGTATGACATTTGTTTCTAATTGTTGTAATATATAATAAATAAATAAATGAATGAAATTGTTTTTAATTACTCACTTTAATGTAGCATTGGATTTACAATTGTTTCGATCCGTTGAGCCTTTCTCAAGTAAACGAGGTCATCCAATTGGACACTTTTATCTTTTTTGGTAGTTAAATTATTGGATATTCCTATTTCATTCACAGAATTATCCGAAGTAGAAATTGGATTTCAAAAAGGTGAATATTGAAAGCTATATTTCTTGTCAAGTTAGAATCAGGACGTTAAGCTTTTATACTTAAAGGGTATCAAGTAGATTTATATACATTTGCTAACATTGATTGTAATCATTAAAGACAGTACAACTTTAGGGATAGATGTGCAAGGGCAAAACATTAGTATGCTTAGATTTGCAGATGATATAGCAGTTTAAGCATCTAGCAAGGAGGACCTAGAGATAGCTTTAAATAAAATGGAAGCGGTACTGACAGATCAGTACTGTATGAAAATAAATAAAAGTAAAACTAAAATACTGATATGCAAGGGAAGAAAAAGTAGGGAAAGAGCGAATATAAAGATAG
>NW_020439034.1:740364-742190 GCF_000699045.2 Agrilus planipennis | reverse complement strand
CCAAGATCATCATCGTATATACTTTACGAAAAAAAAAAAAAAATTCAACTGAAAATTAAAGGCATAGAGAAAGTATGTGAATGGTATGGCACATTCGAGATCTCCAGAAAAATATCCTGTTTTTTTTTATTTAGAAAGCTCTTTACACAGGACCCATGTTATTTTAAGAGAGAAAATTTCCAAGTTCAAAGATGATTAATCAATTCAAAGCCCAAGTCATTAATTTTCTACTTGGCATCTAGAGCTCTGTGAGCAGGTGCGTCATTTTCCGAAAGAAAATCACACAATTGGTTGCTTTTCTTCTTGCTTGCCACCGCACAATTAAAAAACTTTTAGGACAGAAGAATCCGCTGATAAAATAGAGAAAATATCTAAAAATAGTAATGGAAAAATATTGTTCAGAGAAAATTTTAGAATACCTTAATAAATATACTGCAAGTTTATAAATAAAAAAAACCTAAACAAAGTAGGTACGTATCTAATCGAAGTGAAGGGGAATTTTTCCATTTGCAAAACACTGCACCAGATACATAGGATTTTGGATTTCGTTAAAACCGCGTCACTAATCAAATGGGTCCTATGTTCGGAATACAATAATTTTCAAATTAGAAAGAAGAACCCAAAGGTGGTTTTTACAATTAAATAAATACAAAAATAATAGTTAAAATTGCCCAAACCTACAAGAGATCCTCCAATCATAAAGGCAAAACAAATAGTGCTTTTTGAATGGAGTAAAAGACGAAACAAGTAATTATTTTGTGATGCGAAATTAGAATCCATCCTTAAAAATGCCCCATTAACATTATGTAATTATAAAATGGCAACCTTGTCTAAGAAATCCTGCTGGAAGTGACTTTTAAGAAATTATTACCAATGTGAAAAATTAATGACAATACAATAAAGTATATATAGGTATGTGTAGAGGGTAGCGCAGGGCGTCAGAAAATGCGATCCTACCTCGTCCCTATGGTAGGAGTGTGCAAATGTTAGCAAACTAAGCCCATTCTAATGCCCTAAATGAAGTATTATACGGTATTAAAGGTCTTAATGTCCTCTACCTGTCTCGTGAAAACATCTCAGAAAAGGGTGGCAGAACAAATAATCGGATTGGGCTTCCGCGGTCTCATCTTTGGCGGTTTATATACTACACTTATGTAGTTTTGCGCTAAACGAGGTATCAAATTAAAGATCTTGATAACTTCTACCCAAAAAGTCAAACTTTCTTTGCCAGAACCTGCTGAAAGAGGCTGGAAGGGATGTATTTGGGGGGCCCGCGCGCAGTAACTTTCAGAGATAGCGTTAAATAAGGTATCAAACTGAGTAGAATGCGGGGGAGGTGATTATCCAAACCTTTAAAAGTTACAACTATCTTCCCTTGTCGCCTTTTTTCGGCAGCGTCCTATGAGACAGGATTTGAGTTTACGGGTAAGGGTCATCGTGATCTTTAATTTAGTACCTCATTTAGCATAGGTGAAGTATACATATAAACACACCTGAGCGTGCTCGAATTACTTGGCCTGCCACCTCATTCCGGCATGTTTTCATGAGGCGGGAATGATTTTTCAGGTGGAGATCATCAAAAATATTAATTTGGTACCTTAATGAGGGAATAAGTTTATATGGATGAGTCAAGGTTGCATATTGTGAAGCCCTGCACTACCCACTGCATGTCTATACATACGAGGGTGGATTGATAAGTTTCCGGCCTAACCAAGAGATGACGCCACTAGGCCTACCTTGAGGTGACATTCTATAGTACCATCCTTGGATAGCTTGTAGCTATAGTTTCAGCCCGATCTCCTTGCTAGTGTAGGTTTGACAGCACG
>NW_020439034.1:735900-740246 GCF_000699045.2 Agrilus planipennis | reverse complement strand
TGTTCTAGTTTTAGGGAAATGCGAAGTTTAGCTCAGGATAGGAAGGAGTGGAGGTACGTGTCGAATCAGTCTTAGGACCTTATGATGATGATGATTGATTGTAAATAAAATTCTCGTATTTTGAATCATAATTTAACCAAGTTACTTACATTATAGGAAAAATAAAAGATAAATACATATTTCATAATATTATAAAAACCGCTAAAAAGTGACGCTCAAGGAGTATTTGAGAAATTTTCAATTTTTTCTACTTTTTCAACTAATATAGATCCACAATATTTCAAGAAAGGAAGGTCAAAAAATAGGAAATTTTAGCAGCATTACATTTTTTATTTCATGCTATATATTGTCCATTGTTATCAGTTTCCTATATAATTTAAACTTGTGCTGTTGGATTAACGGCTTGATTAACAATTCTCGAAACTCTCCGCCCAAGATCATCATCAATTTTCGTAAGTTCCATAATCGTACGTTCGATAACACGTTCCGTACACCGTCTTAGAGTAAAAGCGATATTATTAGCACAAGTTTGCCTTTGTTGTTCATTGAACACCTCCCTATAAAGCACCCCCGGTTGCTGGTAGTTATCCTCAACTATCGAATCGATCTGAACGATCTTATCGCAGAGTCGTCTGTCAGGAAATAGTTGAGCAATTCTCGGGTCCACTTCCGGACCGTTAAAACTGTTCGGGTGGTAAACAGGGGCGCCGTTTTGATTGTTTATCACCTGTCCCCCGTCTCTCATGTAGTTCTTGACGTAGTGGGGCGCATTCACAGGCAACTGAAGATAGTTCACACCAAGACGGTGTCTTTGGGTATCTGCGTATGCTATAAGCCGAGCCTGCAACATCCGGTCAGGTGTAGCCGCGATTCCTGGAATAAAGTGGGCCGGATTGAACGCAAGCTGCTCGATCTCCGCGATATAGTTGGAGGGATTCCTGTTCAAAGTCATCCTTCCGACGGGGATGAGAGGAAAATCTTTTTGAGGTAGAACTTTGGATACGTCAAACAAATTGAAAGGTAATTCCGCGGCTTGTTGAGGAGTACACACCTGGATGTAGAGGTTCCATGATGGATACTCGCCCCGATGGATGGCGTTGTAGAGATCTCGGATAGAATAATCTGGATCTTGTCCCTCCAGTTGGAGAGCCCTTTGAGCTGTCAAGTTTCGCACCCCTTGGTTGGTTCTGTAGTGAAATTTGCAGTACGTAATCTGCCTGTCAGCATTGATAAGCATATAAGTATGGGAACTGAACCCATGCATGTGTCTGAACCCATCCGGAGTACCTCTGTCTCCATGCTCGTAAATGGTCTGATGAAAACACTCGGGACGTAAGGAGATGAAGTCCCAGTATTGATCCCAGTCGGGCAGGTATGTAACAGGATTACGCTTTTGACTTCTGATAAAACTGATGAAGGCTGTTACATCCCTTGTGAAAAATATGGGGGTGTTGTTGCCCACCATGTCGTATATGCCATCCTCAGTGTAATATTTGACCGCAAAGCCCCGCGGATCTCTTCGCGTGTCGGGCGAACCCCTTTCGTAGATAACAGTAGAGAAACGAGCTGCTAAGGGCGTCTTCTTACCGACGCTTGTAAAAATCCTTGCAACTGTGTATTGACTGATATCGTTGGTGCATTCGAAATAGCCAAATGCACCACTACCCTTTGCGTGTACAACCCTTTCCGATATACGTTCGTGAGTCCAATGAGTCAACTGATCGAACATGGCATAATCTTCGATAAGGGTGGGTCCCCGAAGCCCAATCGTAACGCTCGAATCATGGTTGGCAATGGGATTTCCGCCAGTGTTTGTAATGATGCCTCTAGAACCATACTAAAAACAAATAGGAAATAAGAAAAAGTACTGAAGAAAGTTTTATTTGTATGCGAGCTATGGGTATGTTTCTTCTATGATACAGAGTAGTGTTCGTTTCAAGAAGTTAGAGATATGCCCTTTCCCTTTATTAGGATGCGCCGTAGCATAATTCCAAATTCAATCATATTTGTCTGCGGAGCTCATTTCTCCACCGATCATCGAGCGAGAACTAGACAAAAGTGTACAGTAACATTTGCAAAATTATTTAAACTGCCTCGTTAAAATTTAAGAATATGCTTTATTTAAAAGCATATTTAGCCTAAAATAATAACAAGTGAGTTAACTTAACGTTCTACTATGCTTTGTTTTCTATTGTTAATTTATATACATTTTTGTTTAAAGAAATTGCTAAACATTTTCGTCTAGTACTGTACAGTTCTAGCCGATCTCCATCGAGAGCTCTGCTCGTTCAAGCTTGTTCCAACTATTTCTGTCTTGCTCACGCCTAGTGTGTATTCTATCTATCTTCGCGCAGATTTCTTTAAGGTCACAATTCTAACATATTGAAATGGGCTGTAAAAGTCTTTTTTAGACCTTCAGCTCCATTTATAAAAAGAAACAAAAATTGTGATCCCACTGTTCTAAGAGTTTGATTGATATTATTTTAAAAATGAACATTATTTTGTGATTTCTACCTTACAAATTTTTTTTTGTATACTCTGCCCCTTTTGTCAGAAAAAAATAAGAAACAAGAAAATCAACTCTATAAGTTTGCATCCATAATTACATGAACGAAAACCCCCTGGGGGGTATCAATAGAAAAGTCCGTGGTATCTTTATGGTTATTTATACTGAATAATGTTATAATTATTTACTTACCTCTTTACTTGCTGCATATTCTGTTAGTTGTTGTGCCGCTTCATCACGCACTAAGGGTCCCGACATTTTTCGGACAAAAAAGAAATCTGTTTCAAAAAGACGATCAACAAATGTCGAACATGATATCCGACGTTCTCATATATATAACCCCAACATGTTTTTTTTGTAGATTAAATCTGTGGTTATATGAGGAAATTAGGAAGTAAACGTTAGGTTTTAACCGAATGATAACCGTTCATTGGCTCAAAAACAAATTTTTAGTGATTATTTGCTATTCCTGTATTTTTGCTAAATAGAGTTGAAAAAACATTGCGCACTGCTTTAATATGTACGATTGTTATAAGTGGGCATTGTTATAAAGATAGGATACTCTTCATATGCAGTTATTCCCCGATAAACTATTTAAACACATATGTCATTTCAACTTTACCTTTATGTCACTCGCTAAAACCTTATTTTGATGCCTGTAAGATCGAATGAAAATAGTTGTTTTGAAAATTTGCTCGTAGAAACAAGACAGACTAACAAAAGAGGCAGGATGACTTTGTACAATACTACACACAAAAATGTTCTTTGGTGGAGGCAAGGGGTGGGGCCGGAAGGGTTGTAAGTGATATTTGAAATACTACAGATGAAATATGTGATATACCCAACGATGGGTGCTCCAGTGCAAATTTCGGTGCTATAATTGTAGTAATTGTACTAGCTAGATGTGTAGATTAAGATATTTCTTCGAAAATATACCATCGATCGAGTTCTTATATAACAGTAGAGAAATTAACATACTGCCCTCAATAACGTAATTTACGTTTATAATTTTTAAAAATTGCTGTTAAAACGGTTTTTTAAACCCAATCAATTTGTTATCATCTGTATTATACCTATGTAATTGTGTAATGCAATAATCCTAAGCTAGATATAGTGTAAAACATCTGTACCTAATAAAAATTAAAATATTTTGATTTAAAATTTAATGCAAAATTATTTTTCTACAACAATTTTATTAAAATATTAATATTAATTTATAATTTATTAGGGTACAATCACGTCATTAAAATTTGATTTGAAAAAATTGTTAGTGTGAAGAGCAATTACACCTCCTATGTTCTTGCTTGCTTATTAGCAAAGTTGTAACTGATTGTTTATTTATTTGTTTTATCATGATTACTTACACAGTCGAAGTATGTTATGTAAATTTTTCTACTTTAAATAGAAGAATCTGTTTGCTTTTAAAATGCTAAATAAATATTTTTATATATTTATAGACAACTAATATCTACAATATTTCAAGAAAGGAAAGTCAAAAAATAGGAAATTTTAGCAGCATTACATTTTTTATTTCATGCTATATATTGTCCATTGTTATCAGTTTCCTATATAATTTAAACTTGTGCTGTTGGATTAACGGCTTGATTAACAATTCTCGAAACTCTCCGCCCAAGATCATCATCAATTTTCGTAAGTTCCATAATCGTACGTTCGATAACACGTTCCGTACACCGTCTTAGAGTAAAAGCGATATTATTAGCACAAGTTTGCCTTTGTTGTTCATTGAACACCTCCCTGTAAAGCACCCCCGGTTGCTGGTAGTTATCCTCAACTATCGAATCGATCTGAACGATCTTATCGCAGAGTCGTCTGTCAGGAA
>NW_020439034.1:684894-735327 GCF_000699045.2 Agrilus planipennis | reverse complement strand
TGACCTCCGTCCCTGTTGTAATTCTTGATACGGAACGGAGAATTAACGGGCAACTGAAGATAATTCACACCAAGCCGGTGTCTTTGGGTGTCGGCATAGGCTATGAGTCGAGCCTGTAACATCCGGTCTGGAGTAGCCGCGATCCCAGGGATAAAATGGGCGGGATTGAAAGCCAAACTCTCAATTTCAGCGAAATAATTACTGGCATTCCTGTTCAATGTCATTCTTCCAACCGGTATGAGAGGAAAATCTCTCTGGGGCAAAACTTTGGTGACGTCAAATAAATTGAATGGTAGCTGTTCAGCTTGGTGAGGAGTGCACACCTGGATGTACAGGTTCCATGACGGATTCTCGCCTCGATGGATAGCATTGTAAAGATCTCGGATAGAATATTCTGGATCTTGGCCTTCCAGTTCAAGAGCTCTTTGAGCTGTCAGGTTTCTTACTCCTTGGTTAGTTCTGTAGTGGAATTTGCAATACGTGATCTGCTTATCAGAATTGATAAGCATATAAGTATGAGAACTGAATCCGTGCATGTGTCTGAACCCATCCGGAGTACCTCTGTCCCCATGTTCGTAAAGTGTTTGATGGAAGCATTCTGGACGCAAAGAGATAAAGTCCCAGTATTGATCCCAGTCAATCAAGTTTGTAACAGGGTTTCTCCTTTGACTTCTGATAAAGCTAATGAAGTTGGTCACGTCTCTTGTGAAGAAAATCGGTGTATTGTTTCCTACCATGTCGTATATGCCATCTTCAGTGTAATATTTGACTGCAAAACCTCTTGGATCTCGTCGAGTATCTGGAGAAGCTCTTTCGTAAATGACAGTAGAAAATCGCGCAGCCAATGGGGTCTTTTTACCAACACTTGTAAATATTTTGGCAACAGTGTACTGACTGATATCGTGCGTGCATTCGAAATATCCGAATGCTCCGCCTCCTTTCGCGTGTACAACTCGCTCAGGTTGTCGTTCATGAGTCCAGTGGGTCAGTTGGTCGAACATGGCATAATCTTCCAAAAGGGTTGGTCCCCTGAATCCTACCGTTACGGAGGAATCGTGGTTTGCTATGGGATTTCCACCGGTGTTCGTAATAACACCTCTTGGACCGTACTGTTAATGGGATTGAAAGTTAAAAAATATATCGACTGATCGCTGATGGTTTTGGTAAGATTTTCGGACAACTTACCTCAACTTTAGCGGCATATTCGCTGAGCTGGTTAGCTGCTTCGTCACGTTGAAGAGGACCCGACATTTTTAATAAAAAGTGTCAGCTCAGTTATTAACAATGGCGAGTTTGTTTATGTATGGAGCACTTTATACTCTCACGACATGTTTTCTTCCGGGGTTCGTTTTTGTGGTTAGATATGGAAACAGCTAACGTGATAATTTCCGGCCAGAAATATTCTTTGAATCGCTATTTGTGGCTTTGTAAATAATAATCGAAATTCTCTTCCGAGTCCATTGAGCTCATCGACCTGGTTCTATTTTGTTGACATGTCAGCGAGATTCTCTTCGTATATCCTGATAGTAAAATAGTCAAAAGCACCGAAATTGTTGTGTAAGTGTGTCTTTTGCATGAGGCCCCAATTTTTAGTAGTATCTTCACAAACACGGTTAACAACAAAAATTTAATTCGTCTTCAATAATAACTTTTATTATTTTTAACTATTGATAGAATAAACTTCAAGTGCCACATCAAAATTATTTTTTTTTGCTTATATTACTTGAAATTTCGTATTGTTTGTTTCTAAGACATTTTTATTATTTGCATAACCGCACTTCCTCGTGGTCTTTTTGTAACCATTACACCAGTTCTGTTGACGTTTTTACCCATTCGATTACTACATTCAGAAAATATCTCGTCAGCCAATACGATTGGGGAATACCAAATATATCGGGGACTTACAGCGTATCGACGACTATCAGCGATTTACAATTTATGAATTTTCATAAACCACTTCATTTTTTATTACCGTACTGTCACCAATTATTGTTTTGGAATGATATATCTAAATCCAATGCAATAATGATTGTAGTATAATAAAATTGTTTTTAACATAATTTTTTTATTATTAAATCTATATTATTTTTATTATCTCGCATACAGTTTACTCTTTAATTAAGAATACCAGCCGTAAAATATCGTTATTATACATCAAACAAACTCAGATATGTCTGTGTAACACGACGTTTATAAAAAAAATGTTTGTTGGAACGAAATGTGTGTTTTTGTGTAAAAAAATGTTAATTATGTAAATCAACTCTTCGGTTACTTCTATCGATATTGGTTTTGGATTACAGAATACCTATAATTTCAAGCTTTACATTGATTTAATAAGCAAAGCGTTGATCTTTTAATTTTAGCTGCACGTGGCTTAGATTAGTTTGTAGGGTGTATTAACACAAAATACTTGAAATCACCGAAAATAAAAATAGAACCCTTATAAGAATCACTGATTTGTATGTGGAACACCTTCAGAGATATAGCCAAAACAGTATACCAAACCATTCCATAATTCCTGTGCCACGCGTGAGCCGTGCGACATATCGTTCCGCACTCTTTTGCAATGAGCGCAGAATCAATCGAAAAATGTGAAAATCGAAATGATCTTGTGATATTTTTGTTAAATATAAACATTAGTTTCTGATTTCTAGACGTTAGAAGCTTTTTGTAAGTATTCATTATCGGCTGAAGCAAATTACTGTTTCATTTTTGTTTTCCTTCTTTTTTTTTTGGTTTTCAACTACGCAGGAGTTATAAACTGTTTTCTGTTCACTCTTACATCGAACATATACGACGATTTATCATTTGGTTATTAAATTATCAGGGCCGTAGCGATAAGCTCGGGGCCCCGGTGCGGTATTCCGCAAGGGGCCCTTCTTAAAATTGATGATCAGAAAAATGTCATTAAAAAAATGTTTTAATTTCACGAATAGATGATTCCCCGTGTAGCACTGACAGATAACCTCTCACAGTGATGCCAAAGTAATCTCAAAGTATCCTGACGTTTATACTGCGTATCTCATGTACTTGACCATTCCTGTGACAGTCGCGACAGCAGAACGATCGTTTTCAAAATTAAATTTGATCAAAAATTTCTTGCGAAGTACAATGGGTCAAGAGAGATTGAATGGATTAGCAATTCTGTCAATTGAAAATGAGCCAGCCCGAAAAATAAATTTCGATAAAACTATTAATGATTTTGCTGCTATCAAATCGAGAAAAAAAACGTTTTAGAAATAAGAGCAGGCACTTGATGTTTGTGCAATGAATTCTATAGTGATGTTTCGGGTGATATAGATTTATGGTCAGCAATTAGTAATTTTTTATGGTAGCAATGATAATTATATCAACGGATTTAAGGAAACCATGAATGTAGAAGTATTCGCGATTTCGAGATGTATGCATTCCATGTAACTACGTACCTGATCAAATATATGGAGTATTGTGACAAAAATTGATATAGAAAAAAGTAAAATAAAAAATTATGATGTTCATTTCGTAGTTTGACTCAGCTCATCTCTAACAGCATAGTTTTTTTTAGAAGTCATTTTTTGAAAACACAAAACTTCTAAGGGGCCCCTCGACTGCGGGGGCCCCGGTGCACCGCACAGCTTGAACCGGCCTCGCTACGGCCCTGTAAATTATACATACTTGAACGGTATACCTCTTACAGGTTCATACAATTAGATGGTTGCCAATCTCCAGCTTGTCAGGATTTTGACGATAAACAAACCATGCCATTATACGTACCATTAAACAATATTGGTATCGGATGGTCTTCATCGCATTGTAATTTAATTGTAAAGCACACTGACGATGAGGGTCTGACGCATATAGGGATGTCGGAATACAAATTATGTTGTGCTAACCATAAATGTATAGGTGCATATGCACGCATCAATTTAATTGCTAATGGATTATGGTAAATTCTTCGTAATAACAGAATTACCTATGAATAAATTGGACACTGTAGGATTAATCGTTGGTATAGGTGTAACCGAACCAAATACACATGCCACATTTGAACATAACTACAGCACAATGTAAAAGAAGGTGTAATGTAATGCTACATGCTTATACATATGTATATGTCGGTCAAGCCAGAACATCGTTTGAAAAACACATTAAAGAACATACTACCGGAAACAAACAAAAACATTCGATAAGGGTTGTAAACGTAACTGGAATGTTTTGAAATCAATAAAAATTAAGCGTATTATCGAAAGATCAATAATTAGATCTTAAACTTTTGGTGGTTCTATCCCATCAGCCACTAATGCTGGTGGGCGGGCAGTCCCTCTGGACTATGCCGGAAAGTAGGGCGGAAGGCCCTCTTCAGCCTGCTTTCAGGAATCGTAGGAATGGGTGGGCATGGGTGGGCGGTGGTTCGGGTGAGAAAGATGAGACGGACGAAATGAAGACAGACGAAAATGAAAGATTATCTGTGGAATATTACTGCCCCAGTATTGGCTTAAATGATCCAAGGAAACCACAGAAAAATTTGGACCAAGGCAGACGGACCCGGAATCGAACCGGCGTCTTCCCGAATACTAAGCAAGGGTCTAAACCTATAGACCATGCCACTCGGTGATTACCAATTTGAATTTATATATATATAAGAGAAGTACGCCTCCGGGCATGAAGTACCGAAACAATAATTAAGTCTTAAGTAAATAAATAACGACAAAACAATTAATTGCCTTCGTCTATTTCATAACATCTTTTCTGAAAATTTACTAATGTGCATTACAGAGCTAAAACCTCTTTTGATTCGGTCCCACAAGGAGACCTTGTACGAGAAATTCCAACCGCCAGAGTAAATGATAATTACTGCTCGTCCCGATCTCGCATAGCCTGTCATTTTATGAACATGTTCGTTCGCTGAATGAAATCGCGAATGAAGAAAAACGGGTTTCATAAACTGAATGAGGACTTCTACTTTACGTACTCTTTCTTTTTCATTTTCATATTACGAACGAGTATGTATTAATGTCTAAAACAGCTCGCGCAGCGAAAGAAATTCACACAAGATAATGCCAGTTAAGTTGTGCAGTAAACATCGCCATTTTAAATGGAATTATTAATTGATTTCAAATACTACATAATAGAAATCCACCGGATAGTGATTTTAGCAGTAGCTGTGTCGGGTACCCGACAAAACTACTACGGTTTTGCGGACTTTTCTTTAAATACCACCCTCACCAACACCCCTAACTACATTAAGTCCCGTTCAAAAAGTCGTTATAAGAACTATATCGAAATAATAAATAATTGTTCTTATTACATTATTGGTCGGATTTTGTGCTGTATCCGGCTCGAAGGACCATAGATATTGCCTGATACGAGCCCTTACAAGACTAACCCCATCCGAACAAATAGTACTGCTGACAATGCCGATTATCCGACGTCATTATACCGATTCCCGACCCCTCTCTACTAAACGGCAATAAGTTAAGGTAAATGAACATCCATTCAGCAATCAAAAGCCAAAATTACAATTTAAATAGCATTTCGAGAAAAACAGGAGTTTTACGAATTTAATAAGTACCTAAATCTTTGACAATATTGCTTCTGTTTATTAAGCGATTATCAAAAAGTTTTCAGAATGACATGGGGGATAACCATGATTAAAATCTAACTGTGGACATCTGTACAAAGTATTGCATTTTTTGGGATTCAAAAATATTCGACAAGGTCCATCAGGATATCGACTGGTTGAACTGAACCTACGGCGTAGCTACCCCTACATGGTTAACACGTAACCAAACAGAAGAAAAAGTTCATTGTGCGATCTTATTCGATCTAGTCCAACTCTGTTTACGTAGTGGCGTGCTGACGAGATCCAAAAAGGTGAAAATCGCGGTTACAACAGAATACTAATGACTACTATGAATTTTTTAAACCATAAGCATACATGTACATATATTTGTGTATGATTAGATCGTACCTATAATATTGCTCCCATTTCCCGTTAAATTATACAGTGCAAGCTGCAGGACACGTTTTCATGAATATTTCCTGTTCACGATATACGTACAAACGGCTCTATTCGGTATTCAAGGTAATATATGCCGGTTTCATCAACTACACGAGATTCCATCAACAACGAGCCTTATCTACATACTGCAAATTGTGGCATTCACCACAACCTTTACCTGAGAACAGGTAAAGCGTGATACTCTTCCAGGTTGTTTCCCTTACTGAAAACCTGATTACAAACAGGAATGAGAATTAACATTAATTAGGAGCTACTGAATCAAACGCTACAGAATACTTACTCTACATGTACATAATGCCTTTGAATTTTTTAAAAGGACATGTAGCATGTTACAGTGGATTTTGGGTACAACGACGATGAAGGGACCACTGTAATTTCGTCGTTATATCCGGAAGGTAGAGATTTTTCAATTTTAAAATGATTTCCGCCTTTAACAGTGAATGTGCATCTAGGAGCCATACTTATTCCAAAATTTACTAAACATATGTGGTACTAAGAATATCCAAAACCAAAAGATAAAAAAGCTCTTTGTATCTTTCACGACCGATTCCAGTCTAGGAATCACTATCACTTCATTACTATATCTATCTATCTATACATATATGTATATAGTATAAAACAAAGTCGCTTCCCGCTGTCTGTCCCTATGTATGCTTAGATCTTTAAAACTACGCAACGGATTTTAATGCGGTTTTTTTTAATAGATAGAGTAATTCAAGAGGAAGGTTTATATGTATAATACATGCATAATATAGTAGAGAAACACTGATAATTTTAGAGGATTGTAATGTGATGTCGTAAATAAACACATTTTTTTGCGCTTACATTGCAAACGCTGGCTGAACCCTACGAGATAGATCAAAATAATGTACCACAGTATTGTACATCTTAAAAAGGTCTACAAAAAAGTCCGCGATGGTATATGTTTATCTCTTAGGGATAACCCACAATAACCATTTTTTATCCTTTACTTTTTACGAGAAATAATGGCTTATTTACGAAGCGATTTTAATCAATACAGCATTAATCCTTATCCAATTAAGTACTTTTAAATACATTGTGCATTTAATATAGATCAATATGACCCTTTACAGCATGTAATTTAAATGAATATTTTCGAAGATATTACAGATTTAAAATGCAAGGACATGCGGTTGCGGCGGTACCAGCTGGGGAGCCGGTTTGTATTATCTAATGACAAAAAAGCTGTAAATGTTGTATATAAAGACATTCAGTAGTATATTAAGTATCAGCATTGCACCCTTGCGAAGCTGGGTGGGTCGCTAGTTTGTTATAAACGATTCATTAAAAACAGTCGCTACCCTCAACTCGGCGTTACATCCGAAATCGCCATAGTCACATGAATTTTGTACTAAAACATGCTTTAAATTTAAGGGACTTACATTTAACGTCGCTATAGCAAAATGGTCGCTACAATCCACTGTATAATCATAATATTGAACGATGGCTTAAAATGATTGCAACATATAAGTATATGTTTAAGTAATACAACTATACAATTTTTTAAAATAACATGATAAATAAACTATTTTTCACTCAATTCCTGGACGTCCTCTCTATTTTGGCGCTCAGTGAATAGGAACCTTAGATTAGCTTCTTTCTGTACGTAACCAGTGTGTATAAGTTTTAAAAATTCCCTCCTGTGAACCAAAATTTTAATTCTTAATTAAGCCAAATTTTGTAAGTCGATTTTAAACCTAATTTGGGATTCATAATAATGGACGATGCTCCCGAAAGGGATTTGTGTCGTTTTCGCCCTGACTATTAATTTTTAATTGTTAATTATCTGATTATATTAAACTGGTGCTGTCCTGACTGCAATTCAGCTTCAGAGATAGAAAGACCAATGAAGAAGCTGGCCATTCGTGCTAACGAAACTCAAACTAAAGACAGCTTTAGACTCGAATGAGGACAGCACCAGTTCACCAACTAGCAGCGAAAGTCTTTATCAATTTATTTAATTATTGCATTTCCCTAAAACTAGAACAACTTACATCCTTAACTATCTGTGAACAGTAATCTAATCTAGGTCTACCTCTACCCCTCTTAACTCTCTAACTAACCCTTCATGGCTGAGAAGGTGTCCTACAAACCTATCTCGCCTATTTCCTACTGACTTCCATAGAGTCTTCTGTTCTCCTATTCTTTCTAATACCTCTTCATTTCTAACGTTCTCTATCCACGGTATACTCATCACAATAGAAAATAATATATCTTAAAAATTTGGAAAGGACTGAGCTCGATATTTTTTAGTAGGTATATAATTAGTTACACAGGTGCTAAAAAAATATCAGTTCTGTAGAAATTTAGAATTACTATGTGCACATTTGCTATTCTTAAATCTGATTGACGTTCATAAAAACCTCGTTTCGACCCATTTGTTTTTATCAAAATAAAGAAACGTGAATTAGGTGTACACCTGTACACGTCACGCGGGTGTCGTTAATTCTAATTACAACACGCCTCTGCTTGGTGAGGAGAAATAGAAATGGTATTTTTTTAAACGGTATTTCGTATAGGGCTATTGTATTCGTCGATTTGATGAATAAGTATGAACCAGGCGTTCAGGTTTTTAGGGGTAGAAGTATCTACGTATATGTCTAAGCGGGAAAAAGGTGCCGGCAAAGAAACAGCTTAATACAACAAACAAACGACGATTTATAAAGGGACAGGAAGAAGGAACCGACTGAGAAAAAGGAACGTTTATACAGGGAAGGCAAAACGTTCACCAAGTATAGAAATTACACGTTCTTTTAACAGCATTTTACTATTGAAAATACTGCTATGGTCGTGTCTGTTATATGGCATCTATCTAATGAAAGACAAAATCTTCGAGCGACAGATCGTCGACCAATCGAGTCAACGGTCGAAGGTTGCTAGGCCTTTTACTAGGTCAGAAGTAAATTTAAATAAGCGCATAAAAGATAAATATTTAATAATTGAATAATGCATTGCGTGATCTAGATTTGTTTAGGGTTTATTATGTCATCGTTAGTTTAAATAATGGAAATTTCTGCAAGAAAGGCATTTGCCTGTCAATATGGCATCCCTACTACGTATTTAATATAAGTGCTCCAGTGGTGGCCTTCAACATTTCAACCCTGAATAGCACTGCTTTCATTTTTATCGGCCCGTTTTTCGCTATAAATAAATGATAAAATTATAGATTGAACGATTAGCAAGAAATTTCTGAAAATACCATGGACAGAAAAGTTTTGAAACAAGGACATGAGAACAGAGGACGACGAATCAGTAAGAAATAGGCGACATAGTTTATTAGAGCGCCTTCTTTGGTTAGAGTCTTATTAGAAGTAGAAATAGGAGTTAAGAGGGATAGGTGTGTCCTGCAGCTGTGTCTGGTATTTTCAGCACGTCTGAGAAATTTGTGTAATAAGATGCGAGGCACGAGCGAAAATCCAAATTTGATGAACATATGGAACCATTTTCCAACCACCTCTAGCTGAAAATATCACCTGCTTCTCTAAAAACTATCCTGAACTAATCCCACTTTCAATATATATCGATGGCGTCACGACAAAAAGGCATAAGCGACATCCTCCAACTTTATCAGGAGAAGGTGAAAACTGTTAATTTGTTTTAATAGTATCTTTTTAACTGCTTTCTTTGAAATTCTGAAGTGATCTATGATAAAAAATACCGGTTTGTTCATTAAAAGACAAATTTTACGTAAAATCCATTTCTATTTTAAAATATGTCGCTTACGCCCTTTAAGTACGTCTGTTTGGCGTTTGCGCCCTTTTCTTGGAGATATAAGCCTCTTAAATAGGATGCCTTTGGTTTTGTAATGGCGGTTAGGCCCTCCATAAGCCTTTCACTTTTCTTAGACTACTATCGAGAGCTAATAGTTATAACATATTAATTTTTTTAATTTAAAACACTCATGCAGAATTATAAAAAGAATAAGCGACTCTTTTACTAAGTAATATGAATAGAATAATAATAATGCAAACATGTTTTATTTGAACACACTTCTCTTTAATAAAATTAGAAATTTCTTAAATTGTCATAACTTCAAAAAAATTAACATGAAAGTAAAAGTTGTAAGTTACAAAACTAAAGGAAATGAAATTGTTAAAAAACTAAGTGTAACAAATAAAGTCCAAAGAATAATACAACAAAAAATATGTACCCTTAATAAATTAACGTAAAAATATATTATTTCTTTTTCATTGCCTAATATTCAGCTTAAAAAGCAATGAAAAAGAAAAGGCGTAAGCGACTAATTAAAACTAATATTGGAATAGTGTTTTACAGAAATTAGTTAATCTTTCTAGAAGTGTAAACGCGTTTTTTGATGGTAAACATTACCAACAATGAAATTGCGTATTAATATTCAAGTTTACTACAGAGTCTTTAACAAAAATTAAAATTAAAAATTGCATGAAGTGTCATAGCAAAATGGTACTTACGTCACCCTAAAATGTAAAACTGAAAAGGCGTAAGCGACAAAAACAAATGTATGCGTTTTTCTTAGTATCTAAAACTATTTTAAAGTCAAAACTAATATCGACAGCTTGCTATAACAATAATTAATAAAGAAAAATTGTAATGAAACTTACTTTTTTAAAATTTTTCGACGTCTCGACAATGAGCGTAAGGCTAACCTCTCTGTATGAAAACGTGGTGCTTAATGCTGTTTAACCTCGATTTTTCTTAGAATGAAATTGTCGCTTACAAAAATTTTAGCTCAATTTATTAACGAAGGAAATTTTTGTCGCTTGCAGCCGTTATATTAGATGATTAGCTGAGTTACTTTACTTAAATTGACATTAAAATCTTGTTTTTCATTTTTTGGCACTTACGCCTTTTTGTCGTAACGCCATCAATATGTATATATTGAAGAGGGCGTAACGTAACCCCTCAAAAGCATTCGTCATCATAATGTTGTTAGTCCTAACAAGATTGTTTGGAACGCACCTCCACTCTTCCATCCTAAGCTAATTTTCGGATTCCCCTAAAAGTAGAACATCCCGTGTCCTTAACTGTTTGTGAACAGTCATGTAATCTAGGTCTATTCTCTACCTCTCTTAAGTCCTACTTCCAATATGTCGGTAACCCAGCTCTTCATGCCTGAAAAGGTGTCCTATAGTTGGGACCAGGGGCACAACAACGTTACAATTTGACTGGGTGGATGGANATGAAAACGTGGTGCTTAATGCTGTTTAACCTCGATTTTTCTTAGAATGAAATTGTCGCTTACAAAAATTTTAGCTCAATTTATTAACGAAGGAAATTTTTGTCGCTTGCAGCCGTTATATTAGATGATTAGCTGAGTTACTTTACTTAAATTGACATTAAAATCTTGTTTTTCATTTTTTGTCGTAACGCCATCAATATGTATATATTGAAGAGGGCGTAACGTAACCCCTCAAAAGCATTCGTCATCATAATGTCGTTAGTCCTAATAAGATTGCTTGGAACGCACCTCCACTCTCCTATCCTGAGCTAATTTTCGGATTCCCCTAAAAGTAGAACATCCCGTGTCCTTAACTGTTTGTGAACAGTCATGTAATCTAGGTCTATTCTCTACCTCTCTTAAGTCCTACTTCCAATATGTCGGTAACCCAGCTCTTTATGCCTGAAAAGGTGTCCTATAGTTGGGACCAGAGGCACAACAACGTTACAATTTGACTGGGTAGATGGACTGGAAAAATGAAAAAATTGAGTCCTGCGAACCCCCTTTTCTTGCGCCCCTGAGCTATCAAAATTGGCGAAGTTCTTTCTTGTTTCCACTTGGAACTATAGTTATTTGCTACGTTTTGAACTTTGTTAAGTTAGGAAATGCTTTATGAGTCGTACAGAAAAAGTGAAAAGAGATAACCGAATGACAGTAAGCTGTGCAGCGGTTAGAGATTGCTTAATTAGTAAAGAAATCAGGGTCGTCTTTATGATTGTCTGGTTGGAATTATATCTTTAAACAAGCGTCTTTGCCTTTCTAAATTCTGAGAATGTTGAACTTTCTTTAAAGCCCGATGCTGGTAACATGTCCGTTGCAATTCCTACCTGACATCTCTTTTCTATATTTACGATATTCCCTATAACGTATGTCCTGAGTAAAAGTTAGAAAAAAGTAAATGTGACAGTTGCGGACTATGCCAATTTTGGGCGTCACAACTGTACCATCCGATGTCACTTGTTTCTTTTTGATTTCCATAGCGCCCTTTGTGCAAAAGCATTAAATTTGATTTATTTCCATTATTATTTATACGAAAAGGTGACCGAAGGCATTTGTATAAAAAGTATATACCACGCCGTATTTTTAAAAGATAATGCCACCCTATGACGATGGCATGTAACAGAATATCCCTATGCCCGGTTCTCAACTTGCCGCTAGTGTATATATAAACGTCTATGTGCGCATAAAAGACGAACACACAGTGAGAGAGAGATAAAAGAGGAAGAAAAAAGAAGTCCCTCGTTGGTTGGTGTGAAAAGCAGCTTCTGTAGTGACAGGTCCTCCGTGTTGGACATTTAGGCGGTCTGCCTAAATAAATCACGTGGAGGTTTATTAATGACATACGACACCATTCGAATTTATTGCGAAGAAGGCCGTTTGTGTGGCATTCGGGAGACGGAAACAGAAGATGTTTGTGTAACGGAGAGAGAGAAAAAAGGAAGCAGATAAATGTACACGATGAACTTGAAGGTATCTGTCAATCCTAATAAACAGCGTTACTATTGCATACAAACGAAAGATTTAATTTTAGTTGATGAAATATGTGTAAATGTTTCTAAATAAACACGAAAACCAAGTGAACAAAAGCTTGTCGAAAATTTGTACAATGTTTTTCCAATATGACAATGAAAATGGGGCTTTGAAACCGCAAAACTGTAAATTATTAACAAAGCTTTAGGTAGTTAAAATTTTGAATCAGGGCAACCATCCCAACCATGAGCTAACTTAAGAAATATACATACCCGAAATGATCGTTTCGATTTTAGGAGTAATACTGATGACTGTGATCGGACCGCGATTGGACCTGTAGTACGAACCGAGCTTTAGTGAGTACGTGGTTACTGTTCCAACGAAGAATTGTAACTGATGTCGTCTTTTGTTTAGACCAGGGATAGGCAAAATTTCGAGCTAGAAGAACAAAATTATCAAGGTATCACAGATCATCATCGGATCATCAGTCTGAAGACAGATTAGACACACAACTTCCTCTCCCGAGTCAATATTACCGTTTTCCAAAAAAATGGATCATCGATCTACATATTTAGTCTGCCTTCCTATCTCCTCTCTTTTATTAACTTCTATAGTGCAAGGACTGGCGAACGAAGCGTTAGCTTAACCGGTCCAACACCTTCGCCTTTTTCAACCTTTTCCATCTACGATATTTTCACTATGTTCCTATAATACCACATCTTGCACTGAAACTCCTACTGCTTGTATATGAACACGCAATACTAGTCAAAAGTTTAGGTAATCTTCAAATGTCAAGGGTAGGTTTATTCACATTTCGCCAAGCTTGAACCAATACTGGACAGGCAAGTATAGGTTTGTTAATACTGGATTTAAGTTCCGTCAAGCTCCGAGTGTGAAGTGAAGGTGTTTCGGCAAGCTATATCCAATACTGAGCAACGAAGTATTGGCTAAGATGGAAATCGACCCAATTGCAAAATCTTGGATTAATTTTGTTTATCAAGTCTGGGCTTAATATTAGCTGCCCAATCTAAACGTTCGAAATGGGGTGTTACAGAGGATGAGGATTCCGTGGATAGAGAAGATTAGAAATGAAGAAGAATTAGAAAGAATTGCAGAACAGAGGACTCCATGGAAGTCAATAAGAAATAAGCGAGATAGGTTGGTAGGAAACCTTCTCAGGCATGAAGATTTAGTCAGAGAGATATTAGAGGTACAAACAGGAGTTAAGAGGAGTAGAGGTGGAGCTAAATTAGATTACTGTTCGCAAATAGTTAAGGATGTGAGTTGTTCTAATTTCAGGGAAATGCGAAGATTAGCTGAGGATAGGAAAGAGTGGAGGTGCGTGTCCAACTAGTCTTAGGACTGACGATCTTATGATGATGATGAATCTTGTACGAACTCTTGTCAGAAGATTGAAGCAAGTCTTTTTTTGGATCAATATCATTTAGCAATTTTTGATCTTACATTAGTTACCCAATTTTGATATTAAGGCATACTTTTAGGTATAAATTGACATTTAGAATATAAAACGATCATGTCCATACCTTTTTGTATCATCACGACTAAGTCTTGATCTTATTTTATTTTATTTGAAATTGTTTCATTTTCTAATAAAATTCTATTTATGATAAAAAGCAGGTCATTCTTTTTAATCTCTATTCATTATTTGTATTGGTTTTCCATTTGGACTATTTTTCGGGGTAAATCTGTACAGATACATATTTTACCAATAAAGGATTACCGTATAGGCAGGAAGTGGGATTTATAATTTATTAGCTCCACAATACGATGCTAAGAGCTTTTACGGATAACGCGATTTGATTTATTACAGCACCTTGAAAATCCATTTAAAATTCTGCCTCCATAATGGATGAATTGAATAAAAAAAAAATACCAATGTTACGAGATTATTATGTTACGCTTTAAGAACTTACTTACATTTTGCTGGTTTGTATTTAAAACTATTAGTTATGTGAGGTATGTCTAGGACTGACCCCTACTCATCTTTTTATACATACATGAATTTATTTTAAAAGTGATGCTTTCAATTAATTAAAATCCTGGTAAATTAATAAAAAGTCAAGAGCGTGTGCATAGGATTGGTAGATTTAGAAAAAGTTTTTGACCATGTTAAATGGGACAAGATGTTAAATATACTTAAAAATGTAGGGATGAGTTACAGTGGTAGAAGAGTGATACTTGGTTTGGATAAAGAGCAACAGGCAGTTTTAGATTTAGGGCTGCAACGTAGAAAAGTTAATAATAGGAAGGGAGTTACAGGGATGCACACTGTCACCGCTTTAATCTATACATCGAAGACGTGATCAACATCATTAAAGGACAGTACAACTGTAGGGATAGATATACAGAGGCAAAAGATTAATATGCTTAGATTTGCAGATGATATAGCAGCAAACAGTATTGTATTAAAATAAATAAAAGTAAAACAAAAATACTGGTATGCGAGGGAAGCAAAAGTAAGGAAAAAGAGAATATAACGATAGTAGACGAAAGATTAGAGGAAGTGGCTGATTTTATGTGTCTAGGACAGGGATGGCGAACCAATGGCACGCACAAAAACAAAATTATTTTTTTTTAAGTGTTTGATAGAAATGAATTAAAAATTATTAATCTACTTTATATCAGCACGAGCACTAAATAAATGAAACTCTTCGTACAATATTCATACAATAATGTACGCTGGTTAAGCCGCGGAAATGTTTTGCAAAGATTTGTAGATTGTTTGGAGGAAATAAGATTATTTCTAAATAATGAGAACATTATTGACCAATACAATCAATTATTGGATGTAGAATGGCTAGCAAAGTTATATTTTTTCACTGATTTATGCTCTCACTTAAATGAATTAAATATAAAACTACAAGGTGTTAATAAAACAGTCATTATAATGTTTGACTTAGTCAAAGCGTTCGAAGTCAAGTTACAGATTTTCAATCCTGATATTCTTTCAAATTCATATAAGTAAATATTTTCCGAATACAAAAATTTTTTTTTTGAAAGTGAATGTCACGAAAAGCCAAATAAAGAGTCATTAACGAAAGAGTTTTCAATGGTAATACAATCCCTGATTCAGGAATTTTCTGCATGATTTACGCAGTTTAAAGAATTTGAAGAAACTTTAAAATTTATTTTATATCCTGATACAATACCATTTGAAAAATTAAATTTAAAAGTCCTTGAGTGGTTAAATTTTAATGAATTAGAAATGGAATTAGTTGAATTTCAGTCAAGTACCATATGGAACCAAAAATTTGTTGATTTAAGAAATGATTTAGAAATTATTCAAAGTAATCGATTATTGGATAAAATAAATAAAATTGCAAAAGATGAAATTCTAACTACATGGAATTCAATTCCTGACACGTTTAATTGTTTAAAAATATTAGCAAAGACAATTAAATCTCTATTTTCAGAATTAAATTTTATAAAAAATAAATATAGGAATTGAATAACGGATGAGTCGAACTCTGCATGCGTACTGTTAAAATTAACTAAATATGAACCAAATATTAAATCTTTATCATCTTGTGTACAGCAACAAAAATTACATTAAAAACAATTGTTTTTAACGTGAATTTTGTTTCTAGCATATTGCTTTTTGTAAAACATTGATTAATAAAAAATTGTTTAAAGAAGAATTGCTTTTATTTGTTTATTTAATTATACTTACGTATAGTTTCACCACGCTAACATTTCGAATGAAATTTTATTGTGGCACGTCACCTATTTAAAAAAGAATTTTTATGACTTTGTGGCACGGACATCAAAAAAGGTTCGCCATCCCTGGTCTAGGAAGTCGGAAGGGGTAGTAGGGATATAAAGCAGATGATAGTGCAGAGTAGAGACACCTTCAATAATAATGTGAGATGTTCTAGTTTTAGGGAAATGCGATGATTAGCTCAAGATAGGGAAGGAGTGGATACGTATCTAACCACTCTTAGGACTGACGACCGTATGATGGTGATGATGAAATTAAATTAAAATTAAAAAAAAAACGTATTTACAATTTTGATGCAAAAGTCATATGACGCAAGGTATATCAGCGCCATGTTTTTTAGGCGCCTCCCCTTTGACGGATTCCTATTAACAATGTTTCTTTTGAGGAGACGAAACCTTGCAATCAGTAAGGTTCAAACCCTTATACAATTGGGCGTATATTCTTTAATAAGAAAGAAGAATTTTGGTTATGTTATACGACATTCTCGGGATTATGGTTGGGGTTTTATTTCCTGCGGTAATAACGTGACCAAGCGGAACGAGCCATTGGGATAAAGCTTTAAAATCCGTGAATTCCTTTCTTCGAAACGTCGTCAGGAACTTGACTTTTAGCCTCGTTTGCTAACCAAAGGTCGCGCACGTCACGAATAAAAGACCAAAGAACAATGGTGCGAACTGGTTGTCGACAAGCATGCGGTCGCAAAACAACAATAATAACAACAATAATGGGCCGTAATTAGCGGCCGAATGTCTGCCACGACTGGGAAAGACAACATTTGTTTTTCACGCGTCCATCACCTTGCGGACATTGTCTTTACCATTAAAAGAGTACCAGCGGCAGCCATTTAGTTTACGGTAAATTGCAGTTGTTTAGTACTATTAACAATTATTTAGAAATATCACTAAAAACTGCTTAGTAATATTGATAAAAACTTTTTAACAATAAAATTAAACCGCCGAAAAAACTGAAAAGCAAAAAATAACAAACCTTTATTTTATTAACCTTAATAACTAAGTTCTTTAACTAATGTAAGTATACCTAAGTAATTGTGAGAAATAACTATTACATTGTTAATTTTATTTGGTTATTTCTGTAAATTTAAGGTAATTTACAGATCTTTGTTTATTGATTGTTTTGCGCCGACTTAAAATTACTTAAGTATACTTACATTAGTTGAAGAAGTTAGTTATTAAGGATAATAAAAAAAAAGTTTATTATTTTTTGCTTTTCAGTTTTTTCGGCGGTTTAATTTTTTTGTTAAAAAGTTTTTATTTTATATATTTTTGTGGCTATAATCTACTAATTATTACTACTACTACTACTACTACTACTATTATTNAATTAATTATAAAAAAATGAGAAACCAAGACATTCACATAACATTCGTGGATTTTAAGAAGGCATATGATTCCGTAGACAGGGAGACCCTTTTCAATACCTTGGAAGAATTTGGCGCTGACAGGAAGACATTGGCTATTACTAAGCAAACTCTTACTGACACAAAATCAAAAATGAAATTTCTAGGAGAAATTTCAGAACCCTTCGAAATCAAGACAGGAGTAAGACAAGGGGATGGACTATCACCACTACTGTTTAACTGTACACTTGAAAAAATTATGAGAGAATGGAGGAAAAAAATGGAAACAGAAGGAATACAGAAAGTCAAGATAGGAAGAAAGAAAGACGGTCTGGAGTTCGATTGTTTGGCATTTGCAGATGATCTAGCGATCTTGGCTGTTAGCTACGAAGACGCAGTAAAGCAAATTAATATCCTAAAGGAAACAGCTGAAAGAGCAGGGCTCCTCATATCTTTCGAGAAAACAGAATACATGACAAATGTTGAGCAAGGCCCCAAATTCCTTGAAACTATATACGGGAAAATAAAGAAAGTCGCAAAATTCAAATACCTTGGAGAAATAATCCAATCGAATGGATTAGATAAAGAAGCCAACATGGCAAGAACAAGAAAAATGGAAACCGCGTTCCATTTGACAAAAAATGTCTATAATAAAAAGTCCATCTCTCGAAATACGAAACTGAAACATTACGACACTGTGATTAAACCAGAAGGCTTATACGCTTCTGAATGCCTGGCGATGAACACAGCCAAACAGTTAGATGAACTCGAGAAGAAGGAAAGGAAGGTAATTCGAAAAATCCTCGGACCAAACTATGAAGATGGTAAATGGAAACTCAAAAGTAACAGGGAACTATACGAGAAAACAGAAAGAATAACGGACACAATGAGGAAGAGGAGAATAACATTCTATGGACACTTGAGCAGAATGAATGATGATAGACTAACAAAACAATTATTTGATTATTTTGATAAAAACCCAAAAACGCATATGCCATGGTTCAAGGGGGTCAAGTCTGACCTGGAGGAAATGGGGATAACAAGGATGGATGTGGACAACAGAGAGGTATTCAGATCAAAGGTTAAAAACTTTGTTGGTTTTCAAGCTAAGCTAAAGAAGAAGACAGGAGGTGTATGGACAGAAGAAAGACGAAAGCAACAAAGCGAAAGGATAAAGGACTACTGGAGGATAAGAGCAAGAGAGAAAAGAAAATCATGAATAGTTGTTTTCCGTGGTCCCTAGATGGCCGGATTCGAAAGAAGAAGAAGAAAATCGGTCAAAAGTTATGAGTGGTCATACATTACAATCAGTGAGTGAACAACAATCGACAATCATCCCCTGTTTTCCTACCATTAGCGTTGGAATTTTTTTCCAAATTTATATGGGACCAACTTCGGGGCATACCCTTTCCAATAAAAACAGAATTATCAAAATCGCACTTTTCTGTAAAAATTTATGCGTGGTCATACATAAAAAAAAAACAAAAAAAAATACACGCGTCGACTTGAGAACCTCCTCCTTTTTTTCGTCGGTTAAAAAATATGTTGTGATAATCATTAACTGCTTTGGAAAAAATAGTAGTAAACTTACAATACTGATGTTGTACTATTAAAAAATGGGTTTGCTTTACAACTTCCTAATATTTTTATAAAACTACCACAAAATTTTTTAACAGTGCACGTAACAACATGGACAGTAGACGAACGGTTTGTTTATTTAAAACTCACACATCTGCACGCATATTTTTCAATGCCTATTATTTATACTGTACATACACGTAACCATTTACTGTTAAACAAATACTCAACATGAGTTTGTTACTAAAAATAGTTCTAAATGTTTGCCGCCCTAATAAATTATCATGTGAAAAGCTACGTTGGGTTTCTTGCGTGTTTTCGTGCATTATCCTCTAAACCTCATGACACATTTATTATGGACATATGTATGTACATATTATCTATGTAGGTGACCGTTGCACTTTCTGTTTCAGGTGAGCCGAGGTTATTTATACGACTTCGTTAATCGTAAGTAGATTTTTTGGATAATGTTACAACTAGGGCTGGGAAAATTATACGGTTAATCGGCTGTTTTCCATCCCCCACATAATGAGGCCATAAGACATCGATCTCAAATATAAACCAATAAGCTTTTAAAATGTATTTGCTGTAGTAATAACAAGATACTTCAGGTTCATCGGGGTTCGTTAGAGTATCCATGCAACCACAAGGTTTAAATGTATTTTGGGTTGCATATTTTAGTATTGATCGTTCTCAAGTTAGCTGTTAAATAAGCCACTTCTGTAATAAAAATCTTTACTACTTGAAAAGGGGTTCAATTTCGTTAAAATATTTAGAGCCGTTTGCATACCTACATGCAAAGATACTTCAGGGTATCCATGCAACCACAAGGTTTAAGTGTATGTTGGGTTGTATATTTTAGTATTGATCGTTCTCAAGTTAGCTGTTAAATAAGGCACTTCTGTAATAAAAATCTTTACTACTTGGAAAGGGGTTCAATTTCGTTAAAATATTTAGAGCCGTTTGCATACCTACATGCAAAGATGCTTCAGGGTATCCATGCAACCACAAGGTTTAAGTGTATGTTGGGTTGCATATTTTAGTATTGATCGTTCTCAAGTTAGCTGTTAAATAAGCCACTTCTGAAATAAAAATCTTTACTACTTGTAAAGGGGTTCAATTTCGTTAAAATATTTAGAGCCGTTTGCATACCTACATGCAAAGATACTTCAGGGCATCCATGCAACCACAAGGTTTAAGTGTATGTTGGGTTGTATATTTTAGCATTGATCGCTCTCAAGTTGAAACTACTTGAAATGAACTCTAGTACCAAAGGGATTTAATTTCGTTAAAATATTTAGAGCCGTTTACAACAAATCAATTAGTTGCTTACCTACATGTATATAATATTGCCTATAATGACACAATAACAATACAATTTACAGAGCAATCTGATTTCCATTGGGTATGTTGGGTTGCCGCTCTTGTCCATTTCCGATTAACGCTACTGTACCATGATCTTTTATGACGTCAATAGATGTATTGCATTTCAATGTTCACAGGCTACTATTTCAGCTCAATTAAAATTAATGACCCGCGTATGTAGGTACCATCTAGTGGTACTTAAATTCTTGAATGTAAACTTTCTACACCACATTTTTTACAAGCTGGGTGCAGTTTATGAATAATTTATCTTTATTCAGTCAATTGCTTGTAATAAAGAGAAAACAGTAAATAAATTGAGGCAATTGACTCCATATTTAAATGTATGCTGATAATTACACTCGTTAAACTTTATAACGCAAAAGGAAATGTTCTAATACTATATATTCAATAAGTTTAACTAAATATTAATTACAGTTAGGAAATAATAGTTTGGATTTTACTGTGTAGCATCTGTATTAAAATGAGATCATGAAACCATATTTTGAAATTTGAATTAATTTCATTCTGTGTTCATAAACACAAATTATTCCTCCACACTATTGAATAAAATGTAATAACCAACTGCAAATAACTTCAATAAATTTTTAAAGTGTTTATATTTTATACTAAGATGGATGATCGAATAAAGAAAAAAAATTGACATTACACCTAAACAGTAGACAGGGTTGTAATTAGAATAATCCAATTTTTTTTGTTTCAATGTTACATGTTAAGTTATTAATACATAAAATAGTGTAATACACTATCTCATTTACACACAATACTTAATAATGAAAACCAGAATAATTATAAGCTACCTAGGAAATAATACAATAAACAAATCCTCCAAAACTAATAAACATAAAAGATATTTGTTATTTTCTGTTTAAAAACTGCACATTTCTTTTAAATTAAATACCAGCTTCCCAGCTTTATAAATAAATTTAAGTTACATTTCTAGTAATAATGAACTGTTTAAAAGAAAAACTTTATTATTCATATATTGGAAGTAATACTTAGGGCATTAAGTACTTTAATGTTCGCTTTACAACAACTGAGGTAGACTACCCATTATACATCGGAGCAACAATCGACATTGTCAACTGTTCTATTAAAAAAGCTGCTCTACTTTGATCACCGGTGTATGATTGGTAGCCTGTTTTTTACAAATTTTTCATAAACGTTCAATTGTATTATAGTGACATGAAGTTGCTGTATGTAATTCGTAAGTTCGACTATTAGTAACCTGTAAATAAATTAAATTTTCTAAATACCAGCTTTACAGCTTTATAAATAAATTTAAGTTACATTTCTAGTAATAATGAACTGTTTAAAAGAAAAACTTTATTATTCATGTATTGGAAGTAATACTTAGGGCATTAAGTACTTTAATGTTCGCTTTACAACTGAAGTAGACTACCCATTATACATCGCAGCAACAATCGACATTGTCAATTGTTCTATAAAAATTATTGCTCTACTTTAGTCACTGGTGTATAATTGGTAGCCTATTTTTTTACTAATTCTTCATAAACGTTTAATTGTATTATAGTGACACGAAGTTGCTGTATGTAATTCGTAAGTTCGACTATTAGTAGCCTGTAAATAAATTAAATTTTCTATCAATTTCAAAGCGTTGTTATCCTCTTCCATTTACCGAATCGATTCTAAATTGCTCAAATCTATTGTGGACGTATCTGTCAATATAATAGTTGGTCTATTTTGAAAACTACTGTTAGCTAGTTCCGCCAATTACCGTTATTTATAGCGATGAGCGCGGTCACGCAATCGATAATACGATTTCGCTGTTTTTTTTTTCTTTCAATCAATAGGTAAAAAAGGTTTCCGTCCTCATCCACAACCCAGTTAAAACAACGGTCAATAAACTGAAAACGAGTTGATACACTTGTCAAACTAACAAGTTAGTAATGTTACACTAAACGAAATTTAATCAATTGGTCACAACTGCGTACCCAAAGAGGATACTACGACTATTTAAACAAAACATTGGAAGAGAATGGCAAACCTAATCGTTACCTAACATTTTTTGATAGAATTTGATTTTATTATTCAATATAGTCCCCTTCGAGGGCGATACAACGATTATAGCGGTCATACAATTTTTCGATACCATTTTTATAATACGATTTGTCTTTAGCCTCAAAAAAAGCGAGCATTCTCTCAGTCTGAGAACAGAAAAAAGGCGCTGGGGGCCAGATTTGGAGAGTACGGCGGATGCGGAAGAAATTCGAAGCTCACTTCATGGAATTTTGTGATCGATTTCATTGATTTGTGACACGGTGCATTGTCTTGATGAACCAGCACTTTGTTTTTCAAACAACAAAAGTTCTTTCACTAAAAATGCTAAAAATCATATGAATTTGATACTAGTAGAGCCATATATGGGTCAGCCTACGAACTTTTCAGCCCGCCCTTGTAATAACTGATACTATGCAACCAATAAGATTTATGTTATAAATCTCACATTAACGGGCATTTATTACCTAAAACCGGAAATTATTAATCGCGCACCTGCTTCATCGCTTGTTATCCGATCAGTGTTAATAATACGTTGCACCGTTTATATTAAGTGCTATCGGTTATCGCCATTCGGAGGACTAATTATCTATTACTGTCCCATCCTGCTTATTAGAACTGGACACAAAATGAGAAAGACCAATGTGCGTTGATTAAAGTTAATACGCAGCATTCGTTCCGTCAATTTAACCACGACTACAATACGAATAGGAAACTTAGAATGTTATATGACCGTGAAACTAGCAGGGAGGCTTATGACTCTGATGTTGTTAAGACCACTGGGCGTAAAGTAGACAGTTTGCAATAATAACTGCCTTCTTTAATTGATCTGCCAACTTAAATGCAATAATAAGCAATTACGGTATTGTTACATAAAGGTAGTGGAGCTAAGAGCATAAAGCAGAAGATGGCGAATCAATGCCATCAACCAAGTAGAATGGCTTAGAGGTTTTGACTTAGCTTCTGGGTCCGTATGTCTTGGTCCAACTATTTTTGTAGTTCCACAGATAATCTTTCACTCTCTTGTGTCTTCATTTTCGTCCGTCTCATCATTCTCATCTCAACCACCACCTACCCAGTCCCAGGATTCCTAAAGGGAGGCTGAAGAACGCCTTCCGCTCTACCCTTGTAGCTGGTGGGAATAAAACACCCCAAAGTGTTTCTTTTGATTAATGACATCCAGGAGCATGGTCTAACAGTTCTTAAGTCTAGATTGTAGCTCAGCATTCCGATTCAAGTTGCGCATGCTCTGTCCCTGACGCGGTTATGTTTCATAATTATAAGGTTGTTCGGAAAGTCATTTCGTTTTTTTTTTGTGGAAATGAAAGACAGTTTTCGTATAATAAACAAATACTATATTAAATTATATATTGACCGTTCTGGTCCAACACCTTTTGTCATCTTTCTGGTAGTAGCATAATTCTACGCTCATAAAATTTTTGGTCTTTGCTGGCAAAAAACTGATCGAGGAGGTTTTTGACCTCCTCATTTGAGGTGAAGGTTTTACCGTCTAAAAAATTTTGGAGTGACCGGAACAAATAATAATCCGATGGTGCCAGGTCTGCAGAATTTGGTGGGTGTAGCATTGTATCCCATTCAAGCTGTAAAAGCTTTTGGCGAGTGACCAAACTTGTGTGAGGTCTCGCGTTGTCTTGGTGAAACACTACACCTTTCCTGTTGATTAGTTCTGACCTTTTCTGTTGAAGTGCATCATTCAGTTTGTCCAGCTGATGACAGTAGACTTCCGAATTAATCGTTGTGTTATCCGGTAAAAGCTCAAAAAAAAACGATTCCTTTAAAATCCCACCAAACAGACAGCATCACCTTTTTTTGGTGAATATCGGCTTTGGAAATGGTTTGAGCCGGTTCATCTTTTTTGCTCCATGACCTCTTGCGTTTGACGTTGTTGTATACAACCCATTTTTCGTCCCCAGTGATGATGCGCTTCAAAAACGGATCATTTTCGTGACGTTTGAGAAGCGAATCGCAGACGTCAATGCGGCGACACAGATTTCTCTCTGTGAGAACATGGGGAACCCATACATCGAGCTTCGAGGATAATCCCAGGCCTTTCAAGTGGTCATAAACTGTTGAATTTGATAAATTTAACCTCAATCCTTTCTCACGTGTTTTTATTCGCCGGTTCACATCAACTAATGCCTTTATCGCGTCTTTATCAGCTTCAACCGGCCTTCCCGAACGTGGTGCATCTTCGACATCAAAATTGCCGGATCGAAATTTAGCGAACCAGTTCTGGCACTGGCGTACTGTCAACACACCTTCTCCATACACATCAGTCAATTTCTTTCTGGCTTGAACAGCATTTTTACCCTTTCTGTAGTAAAACAGTAAGATATGTAAAAAATGCTGCTTATCGCTCTCCATATTTAAAAGGGCACCAACCAAAAACTACTGCGTAGAATTAATTGGAATTTTTCACACACAAGCATTGCTATATGAGCTCTCAAAGCATATAAAAATTATACGGCTTAAATGTGAAGTTGGGTGCAAAAGAATACAATTAAGTCCTGTCGGGAAAAAACGAAATGACTTTCCGAACAACCCTATAATAACCCTGCTCCTTTCTTCTGTCTTCATTTCTTCCATACCTTGTGACTCTTTCCAGCCAAATCCATTCTCCAATCCATTTTCACAATTCCTTAAAGAAGGCTGAGGTAGACCTTTTATTCTTGTTTTCGGCTGCGTACTATAGTTTAGAACGGATCATAGAAGAGAGACTATTACAGTATAAAAGTTTTAGTATCTCTTTTCTGAGTCGGAAAAACTGCCTCCCTCGTCTCACAGAACTTCACAGTTACTGAGAATGAAGCACTCAGTAGCTTTTTCTATCTTCCAATTCATCTCATCCGCTACGTCATTCTCTGTATGTGGAACGGGTTAGAGAAGAAAGACTATTATTGAAGTCGTGGTATCTTTTCTGAATAGGAGAACTACCCCCTTACCGCACACAGCCACACAGCTACTGAGAATGGAACACACAAATGGTTTTTCTTGTGTTCGTCTCATCCGCTTCGTTTTTGTCTGCATTTGGAAAGGAGAAATCCTAATATCTCTTCTCTAGGTCGGAGGAACTGCCTTCTGCGCTTCACAGTACTTTACAGCTACTGAAAATGAAGCACACAATACCTTTTTCCGTTTTCCAATTCTTGTTGACCGCTTCGTCTTTCTCTGTATGTGGAACGGGTAAGAGAAAAGAGCATTGAAGTACTGGTATCTTCTCTGGGTTGAAAGAACTACCCTCCTCGCCTCACAACTTCGCAGCCACTAGGAATGAAGCACACAAAAGCTTTTCTGCCTTCAAATTCATTTCATCTTCTTTGCCTTTCTCTGTGTGAAACGGTTCAGAGAAGAGATACTAGTATAGAAGTTCTAGCATATCTTCTCTGGGTTAGAGGGACCACCATCTCACATCACAGAACCTTTGCTGTAGCATTCCCTCCCTAACTACCACCACCCAACCATTCCTTCAATTCCTAAAAGAGGCTAAAGATGATCCTCCTCCCTTCACCTTCACACCACTAGTGTAGTTAGGTAAGACAGGCGCCCAATTTATATTTTTCGACAGATTTGCCCAATTTACTTAGAATTACAATTTTTGAGCTCGATTGATATTTTGGATTTTTTAAATTCATTAGCCTTATGTATAAGGACAATCTAATTAACTGAACTTAAAAAAAGAATAATCTTTTGGAAAAAACTACTTAGGTATATACATAAATGTGCAGTTAAACAACTGTATAGTTCCAAGTTTTATGCCATTTTCTCACGTACAGGTACTACGTATTTGACTTTCAACTCGTTTTTGGTGTTTACACAAGCAATAAATCAAAAAGGCCGCTCCGTTGCTCGAAAATTAGCGAAGTTTGCTTGTTTAAACGCCAGGAAATGCTCGGCCTAAGCAAACACCGTCCAACTGAGTAATTACGACTTTGTATGCACTTCGGACAATTCTCGCATTCGCATTACGATCAAGTTAGAATTCGTGTATAATTTTTACTAATTTTCATTTAATTTCACAAGTATAGATGTAGGTATACTTCGTTTGGTTTCTGTAGAGATGTGACCTTCAGTTTGACCGGCGCAAAGTAGAAAAGAACAGCACTAGGCCAGAAAAGAAAAGAGACAACTCTCGGCCAAACTCTTAACCGGTGAGGAGCGCACAATCCGTACAGCACTGTATGGAAAAATTGATCATTTTATCCACTACAATTGCATTGTTCAAATGTGCTGTTATTAGTACCATTTACTAGTGAAAATATCAACGAGATGTTTATTTATATTTGAAGACATATTAAAGGCTTTCACGCTTGTTTTCGACTCGCACTACTATTCATGATTGAACAAAACTTTTGGCAGGTACTGTATGAAACAGTATGTTTAATGAACAAGAGTCGAGAGTGTAATGAGCTTTTTTTCTCCCTACCTACGATTTTGCCAGCGCGCATCCAAGACATTGAAAGAGACACATCCCTAGAGAAAGTAAACGAAGTATATTTCTTAGCAGGACCTTTTTGTAAGATGTTAATAAAAGAGCAAATTTATTGGTTCTATAATACTAATTGCGATCAAATAAATCAGGGACGTATTGAGGACGCTTAGCTACTCTTCGTTGAAGCTGAGGTGCAAAAACATTTATATTTCATAGTCCTCACTCCATAAAATTTATATCTTCGACCTAATTACGGACCTTATACGTACAAACGACATCCGCGCCCCACATATATCACCATGTGGTAGTATGTAAAATGTTAGTTGTTAAAACTCGTATAACCAGTTAAACCCATACAAACTAAATTAATTTTGACAAACATTTCTACCTTATTGCAAAATACTAAAGATAAAATAAGTACAAAAATATTTACTGTTTAAATAATTGGACCCCACCTAAATAAAGTAACCTTCATCGCTCAGTTTTATAGATAATATTGAAGATTGAAACGTATGTATAATAACAGTTGTAAGAATATAAATTTAAATCCACCCATGCTTAGGTCATACGATAATGCTTAAGTAAATAAAAAGTGAAAGAAAGCTAAAACTACGATAGATGTCGCTATATACATGAGGGGAACAACAAAATTTCTTAATATAAATGGAATTATAAATAGTTCAAAAATATGGCATATTATAGAGATAAAATATTGCGATACTTATTATCACTGCAGTTGCAAGCAGTGCAAGTTCACCATAATGAATATAAGTGATAACATGGTAATTAATTGTAGTGCACATGTAATTGTAAACATAAAATGTATAATTAATAAACGACACCCGTTATCCTAAAGGTTAATTTTGTTATAATCATGAGAAAAAGCTATAAAATGTACAATAAGTGTTGTACAATTTTAGAACATTATCATTTCATTTAATTTATGGATAAAATGAAGTTAAAATCTTTAGAGGTAATTATAATTATTTGATATTCCACATATAATAGTTATATTTAAAATTCCAATAACCTAAATCGTAATTCGCTCTGGCGATAACGTAAAACAATTTTGGAAAATAAGAAGATAGAAATAAGCCTAGACTGAAAATTACTATTAAGAAAAAATTTTATATGAAAATTGGAAATTTCTGCTTCTTTAGTGGGTTTATAATATCCTTTGTTTCACCTTAAAGTCTAAATTTGTCTTTAAAAACTCCTCGATTTTCCGCAGATAATCATACATATATCACAAAAGTGTTTTTTTAGGGTTCTGTACGTCCGAATGGAAAACAGAACCGTTATAGGACACTCGGCTGTCTGTCTGTCCGTTTATTACAGTCAATTTGCTCCGAACCGATTTAATACACATATGAATTTCTGTGACCCAAACACGGACGCATAATGTACGTAAATTAATTTTGAACATAGGGGTCATTTTTGGAAGGCCAATAGGAAATTAAAAAAAAGTTTTGCAAAACTGTACTGTGTGACATATCAAATGAAAGGACTTGTTGTAAGGGTCTCAAATATATTTATAATTTTGTAATTTTAAAATAAATAGTTTTAAAGTTACTTAAGAAAATATATGAAAATTGACCAACTACTGAACCTAAAATATTGAAAAAAAAAAAAAATAAAATAGTTCTTTATTTGTAGATTACAGGGAAATAGAAAATGTGTCTGTCTGTCTGTCCATTTTTTTTTAACATAAGGTCCACGCATTACGTGAGTCTTCCTCCTTATAAATTCTGTTCGGGTTTAAGTTTATATGCGGAATAATGCCCCTGACTGTAATTATTTGGCGGGACTTCAAGTAGGAATTTATTTAACGCTCCTTATGTTATATATGTCCTATTAGAATTTTACGATTCATTAAAGGCGAAAAATCAAAAATTCGTATTAATTAAACTACCGACAAACCTATAACAAGCAAATTCATGTAAAAAACCCTACACGAACATACAACGTTATTAGACGCAACGCATCGAAATCATTCAATTACCGAATATTTATCCTTTATGAGTTTATTTACTTTTACCTTCAGTCTGTCGACGATTTTATTTTTACTAATATAAAGCATCCAATAACAAAGTTCAACTGACCCACTGACATTACGTTCAATTGTTTTAATCGATTGTGTGTAGATTATTTCAATTATTTATAAGAGTATTCTGTAATTCTGAAAGCGTGTTACGAACATTTTGTAGACGATGAAACATCTTGTTAATGAATGAACACCTCGTGGATACCACATACGGTAAATATATACATTTGTACATACATGTGACAGATGATATGATGCATTTGTTTTTTTAATATAATAATTAATAACATTTTTAGAGAACGATAACCTCGGGCGTATTCGGGCAATGAGTAGAAACAAATAATAAAGAAGCACAATTACCGTTTTTATCGCGTTACATGACACGTTCATATCACTTTTAATTATGTGCTTACTATGGTAGATTGCAGTTCTGGTTGTGATTGCTGTTTTTATTTTTTTACATAAACCTTCTGACCCGAATAAATGTGCTGAGTTTAGCACCAACCGCGGGACTAAGTAGCACCATTAGAAATAATGTTTTGATACCAACGTTAAAGAACTAGTAGTTATTATTTTGCTTTTAGAAAATTGAATTGCAGTAGAATTCGCTTATAATAAGCATTAGAATGAAGCAAGCATTCATACCAGGTGCTATCTCGCTCGCATGACACAAGAAAAATTTAATTGTATCTGTAAGACGATAAAAAGTAGCCCGATACGAATATATTTTTCTGAAAGGGTTCAGATACAGCCTTGGATGAACAAAAAGTATCCGAATGCTATATCCGGATAGTACCTACCTCTGATAAGTATGTCATAATTAGAAATGTGCAAAATGGTTTTTTAAAAGTATTTAAATACAAAATGCAAATACTTTTTTGATTTGTTATTTCAAATGTAAAATACAAAATAGATTTCCCTTTTGTATTTGAAATGCTAAATGCAAAATACGTATTTTCAAACAAATACTTTTTTGTAGTACCTATTTAATTTTCTAGGTTGACTTAATAATAAAATAGTTTGAAAGAAAACCTTGCCGACATTTGCTCATTTTTTAAATATTGGAGTTTTTCTAGACTAATAGTAGTGTTTTCACTATATCACCAGCTGCGAATATTGAGTTTGATTTATATTTTTCTGTTTGATGTGATTCAGATATAGGTTTTCTATCCTTCTGTTATAGTTTATTTAATTTAGCAACAAATAATTCTCCTATATCCTTTCTTATTTACCTTTGTCACTCGTTTTAATTGGAAAAAAGACACTGATGCCAAAATAATTTGTTTACTGTGAAAGATCAGAGCCAAAATAGGGTTGCAAATAATTTTATTGATGTAAAATCAACATCAATCATTTTATATGAGAATATTTACAACCCCATTCTGTTTCTGATCTTTTACACATTGTGACAAGGGAAAGAAATGGAATCCATAGTTTCTTTAGCTTTGAGTTCATCTAATAAGTGAAGTTTTTCGAATCGTTTTCTAAGAATGTTGGATTATAGGCATTTATTAGGACACCACAATATCTTGTAGTTTTTAGTTTTACACAGCTGCGGTATATCAATTTGATATTGTTTTACGGGCTGTTTCATCGTAATGCATAGAATTTCGTAGTTCCTTACTAAAGGTACGATAAGCGGTGATTCGGCAGATGCCGATATCAATTTGAAACTTCAAAATTCCATGAACCATGACATTGAACCAAGAAAACAATATCGATCCAGTATTTTAGATTATCCATTTTCAAGGAATTTAGAATTCCTTGGGCTCTCTTCAATGAAAGAATTAGAACACATTCATACTCATGTCTTTGTGCCCTTTTTAAGTTTGTAATACCTTCAATGGCCAGTGTGAGCAACTTTCATTCATCATTTTATATAATATAATATATAATCGATGATACTAGCAAAACTTTTAACTTTTCTCAAAAAAGTATTTAAATGTAAGATAAAAATAGGTATTTTTTATTTTGTATTTACGTTTTAAATTCAATAAATCACATCTCTGGTAATAATCAATGCGTAGATTTACTTATTAGTCATTCCTAAGAAAAGCAAGTTTCCTAGTCAAAACCCAAAATTCTATTACATTTAAAAAAAAAATTCGTGACTTACCCAGTTTGATTAATTATGTCGTTTTGTTGCTGGATTCACCTGAAACAAAAGAACAGTTCATAATTTCAACTCATGTATAGGTATGTATAAAGTACGTAGACGAAGCGAATATCCGGTTTGGATCCTGTACCCGGCAGATTCGACACTTTTTTAGTATACGGCCGAGTAACGGATAATGACACCGGGTACTTCTACCAGAAAAAAAAAGAAACGACGAACACCAGCAATAATACTTTTATAAGTATAACAATAAACCTACTTAATGAAAATTGGTAACAAAAATTATAATGGGGTAGGTCATTTGTTCTATTTTGTGTTACGTATTTATTCATTACTATACTAAATTATTTGTTATTATATGACAATTTCTGCCGCCTTTTGTATATCAAGTTTTGATTAGCAATAATTTATTAGCGTAAATGGCATTTAATCCTGTGATACGTATCCTTTGTTTAATGTCTTATTTCATGTTGATTGTGAGTTATCTGACTATCTAATACATGCAAACTCGGCTCTTTTGACTCCCGAGTGCTCCCCATCGTTAACCAAGTAGCTCCTCATTGATCCTGCGAGTGCGAGTGAGATGATTCTTTCCTTTTCTTATCCCTTCCATTTCGTAGGTGAGTCCCCTCTTCCATAGCCAAACCCAATAGTTTTGCGAACGTAGTAACGAAAATTTTCGTAGGTATTACGAGGGTGGATTGATAAGTTTCCGGCCTAACCAAGAGATGACGCCACTAGGCCTACCTTGAGGTGACATTCTATAGTACCATCCTTGGATAGCTTGTAGCTATAGTTTCAGCCCGATCTCCTTGCTAGTGTAGGTTTGACAGCACGCTGAACAAGACGCCTCTGTGGTTTTCGTAAAAATGGAAAAGCAGGAAAATCGTGCTGTCATCAAATACTTTTATTTGAAGGGGTTAACGCCGAAGGAAATTAAAAAAGAGATGGACTCAACACTGGGGACATCCTCCCCGTCATATTCAACCGTTAAGCAGTGGGTTTCCGAGTTTAAAAAGGGTCGTGTGAGCACCTCTGATGGGCCTCGCTCAGGACGCCCCGTTGAGGTCACAACTCCAGATATGATCGAAAAAATTCATCAAATAGTGCTGGGAGACCGCAGATTGAAAGTGCGTGAGATAGCTGAGACCTGTAAGATGTCATATGAACGTGTGCAACATATTTTGCACCAACATTTGCATATGGAAAAGCTCTGTGGAAGATGGGTGCCGCGTTTGCTAACAGTCGACCAAAAATTGATTCGAAAAAACATTTCTACCGCAAATTTGTCATTGTATAAGCGTAATCCAAGCGAATTTTTGCGTCGATTCGTAACCGTTGACGAAACGTGGGTCCACCACTACACTCCTGAAACCAAAGAACAGTCTAAACAGTGGATTGGACCAGGGGAACCAACTCCAAAGAAGGCAAAAACAATTTTTTCGGCGAACAAGGTTATGGCTACTGTTTTTTGGGATGCAAGAGGTATTATATACATTGATTACCTTGCAAAGGGTAATACTATCACTGGTCAATACTACGCAGACTTATTGCAACGTTTGAGCCACGAGGTGAAAATTAAACGACCTCATCTGGCGAAGAAAAAAATCTTGTTTCATCACGATAACGCACCAGCGCACACGTCAATCGTTGCGACGGCTAAAATCAACGATCTAAAGTTTGAATTGATGCCGCACCCTCCTTACTCTCCAGACCTAGCCCCGAGTGACTATTTTCTGTTCCCTAATCTCAAAAAATGGCTTGGCGGTAAGAGATTTGCGGACAATGAAGAAGTAATCGAAGCTGTAAATGGTTATTTTGAGGAGCTTGACGAATCAGTCTATAGAGATGGCATTAATAGACTGGAACACCGCTATGAGAAATGTATCAGCCTTGGAGGAGATTATGTTGAGAAATAAAAAAAAAAAATTTTTAAAAACCTTGTTTTTCTTGGTCAGGCCGGAAACTTATCAATCCACCCTCGTAATACAAGAATGCACGTGTCTTAATGTGTTGCTTTTCCACTTCCATGTAAAATACAATACAATACAATAAGTGTACTTCGGACGATGTTCCGCTGATATATTATGTAAAAAATAATATTTTATTCTACGATACTACGCATCATGACCCTTACATCATTGTGAGTATTTTAATTACTCACATCAGGTCGTCACACTTGAAACTACATGTTGTATAACTGGAACAGCGACGGCTTTTCTACGAAAACATTTAAAAATTGTGGGAATTCATGGGAGGTGGGGTCATTATAATTTGGGAGTATATTTAGCAGATTTATAATGTGCAAAAAACAATGTCAAAAATTGAAAATAAATATTTACTGTTTTGTTTGATTTGCCTCGTTTATTTTGGTTACTAAATTTGTTTTGCAATAAGAAGAAGCTACATGGAGACGAAACAATTGTCGTTAAAATAAAATATCATGTCCTTTTGGAGCCAGTAAGTATGTAAGGTTAATTTGTACCAATAGAAAGCCAACTCTTACTAGGTTTTCAATTATAAGAAATTTTTATCAGATAGTTTGGCAAACGAAACGTTAGTGTTGGTTCTATATTGACGCAAATAAAACTTTTATACTCTTGCTGGCTCGGATTTCTACTCATATCTTGAGTAAAGGGACTGACTTTTGGGATTCTGGTGGACGGATAATTCCTCTGAACTAAACCGGAAAGTAGGGCAAAAAATTCTTCGGAATCCTTTTAGGAATCGTAAGAATGAGTGGTTGATATAGTTCAAAATTGGCATAGTCCACAAAAAAAACTGTTACATTTACATTCCTCTTTCAACTTACTAACTAGATTAGAGAGGTTGTTAACAGAACGCTTACTTTTACTAAGAAAAGAGATGCAAAGAAGCAGAATATGAGCATGTTGCCAGCTTCGGACTTTAAAGAAAGTTCTAAATTCCCAGGAGTTTAGGAAAACAAGATGCTTGTTTAAAGATATAATTCCAACTGGGCACTTATAAAGCCGACCCTGATCTTTTGAGTACCTAAGCAACCTCTAACCGTCGCACCGCGTTCTATTATTCGGTTATTTCATGTCACATTGTCTGTACTACTCATGAAAGATTTTCTAACTTAACAAGGACGTGATCAAAACGCAGCTAATGACTATAGTCCCAAGTAGAAACAAGAAAGAAGATACATCCATTCTCACAGATAATTTATTGCGGACTTATCCGAAGCATATGAGAAAGTTGATATGGACGAAATGGAGATATCTGTGGAATATTACTATCCCAGTATTTGATCCAAGAGGAGAAAACACAGAAAAACTTGGATCAGGACAGACCTAGCGAATTCTAAAAATGGTCTAAACCTCTAAATCTTTCGACCATATTTCTGAGTGAGTAAGGGAAAGAAATGGAAAAAGAATCATGTCTTTGCTATTCCTGACTTCTTAATGTGCAGAATACGCTGAAGCTAAACCATTTATAATCAAACTGATACCTGCCGCGGTGTAGTTTTGTTCCGGTTCCGTTTTTTCCAGGTCAGAGATTGAATGAAAATGGTGTGCTATCTACTGTATAATTTCATTAGTTGTTAAATTATTTCCTGCATTTGATACTACACATGATCTCAATCGACGTGCCACCACTGAATTGAAACCGCAATTGGCGCATCAGAAGAGATAATGACAAATAAAAAATGTTATTGTAAATCCATAGTACAAAGTACGCATGCTAGTTCCAGGAATCGCCTCCGATAAATCTGTATTACAAATGTATACGTAGCGTTAATAATATGCTTGATAACGTCGTTTCGTGAATAATATTAATTGGAAATTCCGCGAAATTGTCAATTTTTTAACTGACTCGATCAAAGTCCTCTCGAATATCTACGTCGTTGTAAAGGAATATCCTAGAATGATAATCCAAATGTGTGTCAAATAAACGAAAATATAAACATTGTTAATTAAATGAGAAAATAATTAATATATATATATATGTTTTTTTATCATCCAACTTCTATGGAGTAAACAAAACTTGAAGGCAACTTCCTCATCTGTAGTGCATTAACTTTTTATAAAAAAAAAAGAGTAAATAAAACAAAATTTAATAATCGGAGGCCGATTTTGTTTTCACCTTTTACGTTCCAAATGACGCTTATGACATTTTTTTACAATAGCTTCACCCCTAAGTGATTACAAACAGCGAAATGAACGTCATAGGGAGGGGTATCGACTTGTTAATCTGAATTCGCGCCCTCCACCGCTACGTGGTTGCAGTAACCAAATAGAACAAAAAGTTCATGGTGATTAGTATCCTGTCGGATGCGGATCACAATTTTGAACTAGTTGGTTACCACGTAAAGATAGCTAGAATATATGAAACGTCGTGTTTTCAAATTGACAAGTCTATATCTTTATGGATCTTGTCGAGAATTTTTGAAATGCACAAAATGTAGCTGTACCAGATCCACTGGTATCGGAATCGTCATCTAAGCTTCATGAATTCGACAGAATACTGATGAATTATGTCATTAGCTAAACTCTGAGCCATCTAAAGTGGCGGCTAATGTAATAAAACTTCCAGAAGACTTATAAGCTTACTTTGTCGAATGGCTCACATCTGCAGAAATAAAGAGGACAACCCTAATTTTATTTAGTGACAATGTTAGGGGCCATTAAGGCTTAGTAAGTTTATCTTTGCAACTGAAATTGAACAAAAATGTTCTGCTACCTGCGCACTTCCTATATTTCGTTAAAACAGAGTAGTGGAATTCCTTTGAATACACCCTTCTGAAAGCTTTTAAATTATTTTGTGCATTGTAGGAACAGGTATATCATCAACATCATAAGGTCATCAGTCCTAAGACCTTTAGACACCCACCTCTACTCTTTCCTATCCTGAGATAATCATCGCATTTCCCTAAAACTAGAACAACCCACATCCTTAACTACTTGCAAACAGTAATCTAATCTAGGCCACTCCTAACTCCCGTTTCTGCCACTAATATGTCTCTGACTAGACGTTTTACTCGGGATCATAATGTGATGGTTTCCCGTTGCCTTGTGCATCAGAGTGCCATACCTATCCTCATGATCTTTGCCACCCTGAGTACTGAAAGAGCTGCTGTCCTCTTTCAGGAACTTGTCTTACAATTAGTCTGGTTTCTCTTTAAGCCCCCCCCCCCATGGCCCGGCTCCCTAAATCATCAAACTTGCAAGCCGATCCACCCACTTCCGTCAAGGTTCAAGTCCCGTCGGAGCATAACAGAATATAAAACCTGTTTCGTTTGAATTGTGTAATACAGTTGTAATTGCACTTAGGCATTATCAAAGGCAGTCTACTATTGACAGTTTTATTGCATGAACCGCATGACCACCCTTCGAGAATTCAGAGTACACTAATGTCTACATTTCTGTAAAATTTTGAGAACTGTCTCGATGACGGAATTAAAAAGAAGGGTGGTTTCACCCTCTGTATTTGCCCCCCTATTCCTGCTGGGTTAGCTTACCCCTCCCCCTATTTCATATTATCCGAATATGTTACCGTAAATGGGTAAGACGGCGTAAGAAATTTTTGATGCGCAAAAGTTTGAAGTGGTTGTTCGGTAGGAGCGCTGTAATATATATATATTTTATATATTCAAAATTTTTGTAAAATTGGAAAGGTCATTTTTCTACATCATTTACGTGTATCATGGAAGTGTGACCTCTGTCCATTTGGATAATCGCGGTCTCACCAATATATTTCAGCCAAAATTTCAAAATAGTAGATTTAGATTAATAAAAGGTCAGTTTTGACTGAAGGAATTGACGTACCAAAACCTAAGATGACCGCTACGCGACATTAAACTTTTTGATAATTTTTGTTATGCAAACTTTTTGTTAGTTTTTAAATACATTATTGAATACGTTATTGATATCACTATTGAGGGAGTATTAAGAGATTAAGACGTACTCTATGGGTGCCAGTATACAGTCAGTAAAAGTTTCATTGCACTTGTAATTTTCGGCACTACTAAATATGGAGAATCCGATTGAATGAGACATGTATCTGTTCCAAATGAATCAAAAACAATCCAAATCTGAATATTGAAAGAATGTATTCTCAATTAAAAATCTATTATCAAACAAATCTAAAGTTCTTTCGTAAAACAGTCTTTATTAACGCTTTAATATTAATTAAATAAAATTGAAGCTGAAAAAGATAGTAAGTCAGCATAAACTATTCTTAATCTTTCCGGCTTATCAAACAAATTTTTGTTGAATTGGCATCTTTGAAGTTAATGTTGATGTAACATTTAACTTTTTAATAATAAAAATGCCATTTCATTAATAACTATGGCAATTTTGCTTATTTAGCGCCACACGCGTTTAAATTATTTGATAATAACACAACTGCTTATGAAAGCATATATATCTTTTTTATAGTTTCATATAAGTTTATTGCATATAAAATTTGTTTGTTTCAAAACATTGAATATGTTTTTAGATGTGTCACAATCATATACTTACTAAACGTACAGGTAACAGATAAAGCAGTAGAAACAGTAAGAGTTTGCTTCAAAATTGATTAATTTTTTTTCTAATAGACAAGATATATCTTAGATATAAGTAGGCAATTATTTATTTAAAATTGATGTGTTTTAATTATGAATGGTCGTTGACTTATTTTGGTTTCTCAGTATCTACCGTGCTATTAGCGGTTGGTATAGTAGTAGCATACGTTATGGAAACGAAAATTAAAATTAGAAATGGGTCGGGTACCCGCTTTGGAACCGGTACCCGCTTTGGAACCGGTACCTGGTAGATCCAACACTTTTTTAAATGACGCCGAGTACGCGACAGTCGGATAATTATACAAGAGAAAAAGGAAAAATCAAAAACCAGCCGTGATAATTTAATAAGTATGACGAAAACACCTACTTAATAAAAATTGTAATTAAGATTATATTGGGATAGGTTGTTTGTCCTTATTTGTCATCATCATCATCATAAGGTCATCAGTCCTAAGACTGGTTGGAGACGTACCTCCACTCTTTCCTATCTTGAGCTAAACTTCGCATTTCCCTAAAAGTACAACAGCCCACATCCTTAACTATTTGCGAACAGTAATCTAATCTAGGTCTACCTCTACCCCTCCTAACTCCTGTTTCTGCCTCTAATATGTCTCTGACTAGACCTTCATGCCTGAGAAGGTGTCCTACCAACCTATCTCGCCTGTTTTTTATTAAATTCTATAGAGTCCTCTGTTCTCCTATTCTTTCCAATACCTCATCATCCGCTTATAACACCACATTTGTATTACTTATTAATTACGATACCAAATTATTTGTTAGTTTGATAAAGTTCTTGGGTTTACTTTTTCTCATGAAGAAGAATACATCAGTATGGTCAAACTGTTAAAATTTCTGGCGCTTGTTGTTATATCAGATTTTGATTAACGGTAACTTATTAATATGATTCACCTTGCAGACTTAGTGTTAGTATAAACATTATAGGCTCACTTCAACGGTTTCAACTGAACCCTTTTTTTGAAAATCCGCCAACCAAGAACTGAAATTTCATTGGTTTAGTGTTTAAACGATTTTTTAAACGGGGCTTAGTGTGGTTCTAAGATGCTGGAAAGGGTGGTATTTAATAAAAACTCTTCCAGAATGAAGACTTGATCCATTAATCACAGTGACTTTATTGAGTACCCGATTATTTAGTACCTGGGAAAACCCGTACCCGATGCATTTCTAAAACAATTAATGTTTTAACGGCTTTTTATCCCTGAAGCAGAGACCTCCCGTACATCTATATATTTACTATTTGCGAACATCTGTCTTTCTTTTTTACAAATAGATTAAGCAGTAATTATCACTTCTGGTCCATGTTTATTTTTTCATCATCGTTTTCGCCAGTTTGTCGCAGTTACAACATCGAGAGATCACTTTGACCCACTTTTTTAAAAATACCATTGACAGCTAAATGAGTAACACAGTGTAAACAAACGCCGATTTTTATAAAAAAAAAATCGGTATCTAACATGTTGCTCGTTGCTCATAAAACCTACACGATGTATTTATGGACTCACCTACCTATTTAAGTAAGCGAAACTGATGAAAAAGTTGGATTTTAATAAGGTTAAAGGTTATGGTATGTTTTATTATGTGTACCTACATTTAAAAATAAAACTCTAAAATTAGACATCAAATTCGGGTAGCAAACTTTCTATTACTTTAATATATATTTCATATTTGCTCCGTTGATCATCCGAAACACTATATAAATTTAGAATAAGGATTAATTGGCTTTTTCTTCATTTCTATTGTTTTAAATTTAACAATAAACTTGAATTCTCTTTATACTTCATTATCATCAGTTCATCAGAATGGTTGAACACGCACCCCCACTCTTTTCTATCCTGAGCTAATCTTCGCATTTTCCCAAAACTAGAAGAAAAAAAAAACTTTTGGGTGTTTCATTCCCATCAGCCAATAATGCTGGTGGGCGGACAGTCCCTCCGGCCTACACCGGAAGGTAGGGCGGAAGGTCCTCTTCAGCCTGCTTTTAGGGTGGCGGTTCGGGTGAGAAAGTTAAGACGGACGAAATAAAGACAGAAGAGAATGATAGATTATCTATGGAATATTACTGCCCCAGCATTTGCGTAATTGATCCAAGGAAACCACAGAAAAACTTGGACCAAGGTAGACGGACCCGGAAAATCGAACCGGCGTTCTCCCGAATGCTAAGCAATGGTCTAAACCTCTAGGCGATGCCGCTCGGTCCAAAACTAGACCATTCCACATCCTTAACTATTTACGAATAGCAATCCATTCTAGGTCCACCTCCACCCCTCTTAATTCCTGTTTCTACTTCTAATACGTCTCTGCCTAGACTTTCATGCCTGATAAGGTGTCCTACCAACCTATCTAGCCTATTTTTTATTGACTTCCATGGAGTCCTCTGTTCTCCTATTCTTTCCTATACCTCGTCATTTCTAACCTTCTCTATCTACGGTATCCTCTGCATTCGCCTGTAACACCATATTTCTAATCTTTTCCACCGTACCCACCGTCCATTTTTCGCACCCGTACGGTGCTACACTTTGGGCAGACACCTTCAACAATATTTTTCCAATTTCTAAATTAACCGTTCGCTATCATAGAGGTAACTCCTTTTGGTTGAAGGCAGCTCAACCCTGCGCTATCGTCTGTTTTATATCTCTACTGCTTCTTCCATCTTGACTTACCTGACTTCCTAATATCAAATCAAAAATCAGCTACATTGTCTACTTTTTCTCCTTTTATCTTTATATTCGTCCTTTCCCTATATCCTTATAGGTAACCAAAACAAAAGGGCACAACAAATCATTCAAATTCTATTCACCCGATTCCCCATAATAATGAGGAGTTTATTTTCTCGTATATCGTAAGACGCATTTCAGAAAAAGTTTTTAGGTATATACGTTGATTTTTTCTTAAAATCGTATATTATAACAACAGTAGGTTTAATACCGTTTTCTTAAATGAAAAGGATGTCCAACACCTCCGCCAGAGTCTATTTTTTTTAATTAATCGATTTTAAGGAAGAACTACCGTAAATACTATAGTCGGACTCGGTTATAACGAACACGAAAAGGCTAAGAATTTTGTTCGTTGTATCCAAGCCATTATCGTAAGAGAAGAAGATGATTGTTTCGTATATTCAAAATTGAGAGTACTCGTTTTAAATAAATAGGTACTAAACGTGGAGACAAGAAGTCCTTACAATTTTATTTTGCTTATTTTTTTGTATTTTTATAATTTGTCGTAAGGTTAAGTAAATATTTGATTACAATAAACGCAACCTTGTTGAGAGATATAAAAAGTTATCACTTATCACAATTACATTGTAAACATTTGAATGTTGTAGTAATAAAAAACGAAAACCACGTGTGTTTTTTGAAAAATATGGTTTTACTTGCAAAAAACCACGTACACATTACTAATTTCTTGTTAATTCGAGAAATATACGGCAAAAAATACATAAACAGAAAACATTTGTTTTTAATAAAATATGTACCTATACTTGTGTAAACTCAAATAAAAACATTTGATATAGAATATAATAACAAAACATGTCTTTTTTTTTAATTTGGTTGATACCTTGCATTGCAGCATTAGTTATTAGACGACCAAAAAAAATAAGTAGAAGATATCTATAGTAGAATGAAGATTCGGGCTATAGGACCGTGGTCTAACTGAACTATTCTGTCCAGACGTTTCGTCAGATACTGCGACTGACATCTTCAGTGGTAGTGCTGTCGAGACTTCAAGATATAGGGTGTCCCAGTTATAATAATTAATATTTATACCACAGACTCCTACGGGCATTTGGAGCATAAAATGTTATAACACTTTTGACTTTTGAAACAAAATAAAAAATTATAAAATTGTAACAGTTTTGATGCCGGCCCTGCACAATCGCAAATTAATTACGATTGCCAGCTGATCGTAGAAAAATTCACCTTCAGTAGGTCGGAATCAGCTGCTTTTTGGGGTGATGTTATTGTTTATGTTTGGTATTAAGTTACGGATCAGCCGAAGAAAATGCACTCGCGTTAAGGTCCATTAGATGACCGAACATGTTAGAAAAACTACGTATCCATCACAAACGAAAATCCTATGATAGTAAACTGAAGTGAGCTAATGTGACCCATGACGTCCAGTATTATGCTATTTTAAATAGAAAAGAAATTATAACGACTACGGAATAGTTAGAAGCGGTGTACAAACAACCCTCACCACCCAGCATTTGGTAAAGGTATTGAAACATAACGTACCAATGTATGAAAACAAATGCATGTGTCATGGTTGTAAAAGTTGAGACAAGATGCAGACCTACTTTGACCATTCACATGTGTTAAACGTTAGTTTTGCCTGGCAGGGCTCATTAACCCCACGTGGGGTGATACAAGGGTGTGTCCAGAAGGACCAATTTTTGTTATTTTGTTTTCATTAAATGTAAAAAGCTAAATATTTATATAACCTCGTATAATTACACGCTGGAAATGACTGGAATAAATACACATAATGTCGTAGTTTCTAACAGGTTGTTCAGTTTGTTTTGGATTGTTGTGGAATTTACTTCTTTAGTTATTTAGTTTGTTTATTTATTTAGTGGTCATTTCATAAAAGACTATTTCAATAAGGACAATTAGTAGTGTGATAGTGCATTCTAGTAGGGTTCTTATTCAACCGTCAGTTGGTGGTGAATTACATTACCAATGCCTATCGTATAATTCGAAATATTCCTGGTATCTTGGCTAAAATTCGCAACAACTGCTCTCATCACAATCTCATTCTACTATGGATTCCGGCCGTGAAAGCCTTTGTTCTTATAGAAGATATCTGCTGGGTTCGTCCAATAACCAGCCAATGGTTACTAATGGGGAAATGTAATGAGCATAGCTAGATTTACGTTCATATCCTAGAAGGTTTATTGACTTCCACGAAATTAATGTGAAAGTATGAGTTAGTTTTTTTATTTAGTTAATGATTTGTCTACTTACAAGTCAGCCGGACTATCTTAAACGTGGTTTATCATACCCTAAAGCCCTAAATGAATAAAACCAAGTCCTGAAATCTCTAACTGAAGGTGACACTTGGATGTTGGAACGCGTTTTAAGCGGCTGAAGTTTATTGTTGTACTTGCGGTTTGTTTCAGTTTCATGGTACTCTATTTGATTTGTTTTGTAGCTTTAAATGAGAGACATACGTATTTTACAAACGGTCTCATTAGGTGTTTCATACTTCACAAAAATCATCATCATAACTTCGTCAGTCCTAAAATTTTGGACACGTCCCTCCACTCTTTTTTATTTTGAGCTAATCTTCGCATTTCCCTAAAACTTGAGCAGCCAACATATTTACATATTTGTGAACAGTAATCTAATAATAAAACTGTCAAAAAGTGACCGCCTTTGTTTAAGCCTAGCTGGAATTACAATATTATGGCATCATTCAAACGAAACTTGTGTCTATTAAGATCAAAATAGCTTGGTAACATTTATAACAATGTCTTCAAATATTGAAGAATATATCCAGTTACGCACAAATTTAATAGAAGGAATATCTACTGCTCCTTCCATCCTGACTTATCTGACTTCGTAGATACCAAGAATCAGGCACTTCTTCCAATTGTTCGTCTCCTATCTTTATATTCGTTCTTTCCATATATTCTTATAGGTATAATAAAACAACACAAAACGACAAAATAAACCATTCAAAATCCTTGCAGACGCAACACAGAAAATTTTTAAAGGTGTATATGTTAATTGTTTCTTAAATTACTCAACCGTGTATTGTATTGTAAAAACAGTAAGTTTAATACCTTTTTCTTAAATGAAACTGATATCTACCACCTCCGCTATCCTGTTTTATATTTCTACTTGTTCCTTCCATCCTGAGTTATCTGACTTCGTAGATACCAAGAATTACTTCTTCCAATTTTTCGTCTCCTATCTTTATATTCACTCTTTCTCTACTTTTTCTTCCCATGCATACTAGTGTTTTTGTTTTACTTTTAATTATTNAAAAAAAACAATCTGCATTGTCTTGATATTGCTCCGACTTTGAAGTGCTTTTTTATGACGTAATTCGGACGAGACCTTCCACTGTGAAGATTGTTGTTTTGTTTTGCCAAGTTTGAAGCCAAATTTCATGCAAATTCGTTAATTTCATCTTTCAGTTATTTTTAGCAATAAGAAAATCCGACCAACGCAAAAAAACCTTGTAAAAGGATACACGCTGCGCATGCATTATACGTCGTGTAAGTGTCAGCGAGCAACCAATAAGTTCCTGAGGTTTTACTGTTGACGTTCATCCCTCGCAGAGGTCGCTCGAACATTCTGGCGCGAAGATATAAAAGCAGGACGAATACTTTTCGGATAGACGTCGTATTTACTGAAATTACAAGTTGTTGTCGAATAAACTGAAGCGGATAAAGATTTTGGATTATTACGCCCATGAGTTTCTGACTAGAAAAGCGGTCATACAAATGGATATATGAATGAGTACAAGACGTAATCTTTTGAAATAACTGATTACAATCCATTTCAGTTTGTTAGAATTGTTACTTTGAAGAAATCTGCGCGAAGATAGAAAGAATACGCACTAGGCGTGAGCAAGATAGAAATAGTTGGAACAAGCCTCAACAGGCAGAGTTCTAGATGGGCGATTTTAGGAGATCGGCTAGAACTGTACAGTACTAGACGAAAATTTTAAGCAATTTTCTATAACAAAAATGCATATTAATTAACAACAGAAAACAAAGCAAGAGTTTTATAGGTGTATAGAGCATTAAGTTAATTCACTTGTTATTATTTTTGGCTAAATATGCTTTTAAATGAAGCATATTCTTAAATTTTAACGAGGCAGTTTAAATAATTTTGCAAATGGTACTGTACACTTTTGACTAGTTCTCGTTCGATGATCGGTGGAGGAATGAGCTCCGCAGACAAATATGATTGAATTTGGAATTATGCTACAGCGCATCCTAATAAAAGGAAGGGGCATATCTCTAACTTCTTGAAATGAACAGTAGCTAACAGTAGTCTACATACGAAGGATCATGAAATTTTGAAATAGCTATAGTAACACATTACGTACTTATGCACACACATATACATTTTAAGCTTGGTAAAAGCTGCGCTTTGACCACTTCTCTGTCCTCTTCTCTATAAATCTTTTCTTGAACAGCCGGTACCATCAACCGCCACCCACTTATTCCATTACCAGTGGTGTAGCAACTGCATTAAAAAAGAGGTACATATTTTATTTGTTGATTTTCAGTGGCTTATCAATTGCACACAGCAGACAGTAGAGCGGAAGTAGTATTAGGGGAAGGTCAATTGGCGTTTAGAAAAAATAGCGGAACGAGGTCATTCTAGCTTTACGGGTAACAATACAAAACGATAGAAAAAGGAAAGAGTGCATACATAGGATTTGTAGATTTAGAAAAAGCTTTTGACTATGTTAATAGAGACAAGATGTTAAATATACTTAAAAAAGTAGGGATGAGTTACAGAGATAGAAGAGTGATACGTAGTTTGTATAAAGAGCAAGAGGCAGTTATAGAGATGGGGCTGCACCGTGGAGAAGTAAATATTAGGAAGGGTGTCAGAGCGGTAAGCAAACTGTTACCGCTGCTTTTTAATCTATACATCAAAGACGAGATCAACATCATTAAAGACAGTACGTATGTAGGGATAGATATACAGAGGTAAAAGAGTAGTATGCTTAGATTTACAGATGATAAAACAGGATTAGCATCCAGTCAAGTGGAGTTAGAGATAGCTTTAAATAAAATGGAATCGGCATTGACAAAACAGTATTGTATGAAAATAAATAAAAGTAAATCAAAAATACTGGTATGCAAGGGAAGAAAAAGTACGGAAAGAGCGAATATAGAGATAGGAGACGAAAAATTAGAAGAAGTGGTTGATTTTAGATACCTAGGAACTACTATAGATAAGTCAGAAGGAAGGAGCAGTAGGGATATAAAGCAAAGGATAGCGCAGGGTTGAGTCGCCTAAACGGGTGCGAAACATGAACGATAGGCGCAGCTGAAAAAGTTGGAAGCGTTCGAAATGTGATGTTACAGGAGAATGATGTGAATACCGTGGATAGAAAAGGTTAAAAATTAGAAAGAATAGGAGAACAGAGGACTCTATGGAAGTCAATAAGAAAGAGGCGAGATAGGTTGGTAGGACATCTTCTCAGGCATGAAGGTCTAGTCTGAGACATATTAGAGGCAAAAACAGGAGTGAAGATAACTAGAGGCAGACCTAGGTTAGATTACTATTTGTTGTTAGGTTGTTCTACTTTTGGGGAAATGCGAAGGTTACCTCAAGATAGGAAAGAGTGGAGGTGCGTGTCCAACCAGTCTTAGAATTGACGACCCTATGATGATGTTCAATTGTATCAATGAAAATAATCGTTTAGAGTAGACTTCTCTCGTACTCCAAAAGGAAAATTTATCCGTTTGTCTTTTTGACAGAAACGGTAATCTCTAGATAAGTGAGTTTGTCCTGATTGACTGACTGACTGACTATGTAACTGACCGATGATGACGACAATGATAATGATGATGAACGCAAGTCGAAACTATTGGATTTACTTAAATGAAATTATAATGAGTATATTCTGATTATTACATAATGGCGCACTAAGAACGGATTATGCGAAATTGCGTTACGAAGGGATAAAAGAAAAGAAAAATTTAGAAATATCCATGTACTCGAGTCAGCTGCCATCATTCGAAAGATAACGAACTTCTAAGAAGAGAGAATTGGTTTCATGTACCTACAATCATGTGCGGTGTATTTTACGAGGATATTTCTTCATAATTCTAAACTTTTAAAAGAAGAAGTAGATGATTTAATGCCTCACAATGAAAATTCTACGTCCTAGAATTCAGTTCTGCATGCTACGCCACTGGAAAGGCTCCTAAACCTGTATTTGTTTTTTATGTGTTGTATTTAAATTAGAAGCAAGTCTATTGTTTCACCTATTTTATGCCTATTACTCGTTTACTGTAGGTATATTGTTAGTAGAATTCACTAATGACTGTAGAAAGAATTTTTAAAGTGGGAACGTTTACTTTAACTTTGTCGATGTCATATTCTACTTCCTCGCGTTTCCCAATTAACCTGCTAAGTAATATAATTAGTGGAGTTATTTATATATATAGTTGCACTTATTGGTTTAACTGTTATTTAACGAGATTATAACTGATGAGACTTAATTGTTCATTTTCTATTTTAAACATAACCGATGCATACGTATTTCTACTCAGCAATATACTTTCACGTACGTTTTGGAAGTTATCCATTATTACATGGTCATTTTCCAAATTCCATCTAATTATTCGAAAATTAATACACTTCACTCAAATTTTAAATGTACTCGATTTTGGAAATAGCAAAATATTTTTTGGTGTATAAAAAGGACTTGCTTCTCTGCTTTGAATGAAGAATCGTGTAAGAGCGTCGTCCCATCTTGCCACCCTTTAGATTATTTTATCCTATATAATAAATACGCATGTATATAAATTTTTGTGAATTTTGTCGCACACTCCCAGTCATTTAGTTCCCGTTCTTTTAAAAAAAACAGGTCAAGTGCAAGTCGAATTCACGCACCGAGGGTTTTCCTGCCTGTTCTGAGTTGTTTTAATTTTCCCCCCAATATTATTATACAATTATTACAATATTACAATTAAAAGATTACTGTTTTTGAATTTCTCCCTTTACTTGTTGTATAAGACTTGCTTCATGTCAAATTTCATGATTCTGGGTCTACGGGAAGTCATCACCATAATGTCGTCAATCCTAAGAATGGTTGGACACGCACCTCCACCCTTCCTATCCTGTATTTTTTGATTACGTCGATTACGTTGATTTAGTTTCATTTTATCACAGTTCCAAGGGATTTTACACCGGAGTATTTGATATTAACCTCAACTTGGCACCTCCACCAGTTTCTGAAAAGAAGAGTCTTAACGGACAGACAGTGATCTATAAGGGTTCCTTTTTTCCTTTTGAGATATGGAACCCTAAATGTCGAGACAAACAAACCAGTCTTATGGTTTTACTTTAAGTAACCCAATTTTTACGCTTTCTCCGTGGCGTTGCCCATTATTTTTGCAATAATGCAGTACTTTCGTGGATATTTCGACAACTTTTCTGTATGTGCGACTTGTGTATTTGCATATTTGGGTTCGTTAATTGATCCATTGTTTCGAGTGAGCCGGGTCGGGTGCCATTGGTTAGGCCTCGATTGAAGAAACGATTTTACGGGATACGTATGCAGAAATGTATATGCAGTTTGGCCGCTTGGTAACCGGCAACTTTGATTATTATTAAGCGGCCGAATAAACACGGTAGCAATACCAGTGGGACTGGGGATCCACGGCCACCTTGCTCATTTGACTGACTGATGATCGCGGTTGCAGGCAGTTGCTACTTTGTTGCGGGAAGACAACAAATGCACTGGCATTAATGAATATAGAACGCAATATATAGTACATTATGTCTGATCAGTATTCTGGAATATTTTAAGAGTAACATTTGGAGGCAATATAGAATGCATATAGTTATAGTATATACTACAACGTAGAGGATGTAAAAAGTGTGCACAAAAAGTACCCCAGTTTAACGAGCCGTAAATGATTGAGAACAGACTTTCGACGAAACACACATACCTATTCGTGACCTTCGTAAACAGCTGATACGTAGACAAGTCAATTGTACGTAACGATTAGTAATAATCTGCACTCGTTGGCGTTCGATTGGCAAAGTATTACTGTTACAATACAAGCAAAAGCCAATGTATTCACATGCAGATTTTACTGACATAGTTGTCAGATATGGACGGTGCAATGCGAATGCACCGGCGGATCACGCGAATGCGCGTCATCGTCATCATTGCCGGAACAGTTGGGGCTTTTAGAATTTCATATCATTAATTTACGATCTTAACTTAACCAAGCTTTTTATTAATTTCCATAATACAAGATTGAGTGTCACAATGAAACTGATGACTGATTTTTCGGAAGAAAAGTAGCAGAAATTTGAATTAAAAAGATAATTTATAATATGAAACTCGCACTCGAATCTCAAATACCAGAAATAGACAAGTGCTGAAATTTCAAAATGTAACCAAAAGTTACGCCATATTTGAACAGTATACATTGCTAATAAGGGAAAAACTGTAAGAGTGTACATTCTACTTCGGATAAATGTGATTTTCCAATTTCACATTTTTTGCATAGTGATTAATTGTGGACTTCGCCTTCCTAATTTGCCTTTCCAATAATATACTTACCATTAGCGGTGCAATTGACGAGTTTCCATCAAAGATGTAGTTACGGTCAGGGTAATTAAAGTAGGTTCTTTTGTTTTCCTTCTGCAGGTCTTTCGGCATTACTATTTACGTATGTTTATATACATATACGTAGGTATATTCCGGTCAGGTTTAATTAGAGCGCCAGTTTTACGACCAGACGGAGGCCTCTGACTGCAACTCACTTTAAATAGACGGTGGTACCACTGGCGTCGGACGATTTACAATTTTAATGACGCAACTGTGGCACAAAACTTGTTTCATACAGTACACCTTTTAAGACCTCGTTAACTACGTCGTATGTAATTATTTTAGTGTAGCTACAAAGTGCTCTAAATTATTATTTTATTTTTCTACTTCCTCGCGTTTCCCAATTAACCTGCTAAGTAATATAATTAGTGGAGTTATTTATATATATAGTTGCACTTATTGGTTTAACTGTTATTTAACGAGATTATAACTGATGAGACTTAATTGTTCATTTTCTATTTTAAACATAACCGATGCATACGTATTTCTACTCAGCAATATACTTTCACGTACGTTTTGGAAGTTATCCATTATTACATGGTCATTTTCCAAATTCCATCTAATTATTCGAAAATTAATACACTTCACTCAAATTTTAAATGTACTCGATTTTGGAAATAGCAAAATATTTTTTGGTGTATAAAAAGGACTTGCTTCTCTGCTTTGAATGAAGAATCGTGTAAGAGCGTCGTCCCATCTTGCCACCCTTTAGATTATTTTATCCTATATAATAAATACGCATGTATATAAATTTTTGTGAATTTTGTCGCACACTCCCAGTCATTTAGTTCCCGTTCTTTTAAAAAAAACAGGTCAAGTGCAAGTCGAATTCACGCACCGAGGGTTTTCCTGCCTGTTCTGAGTTGTTTTAATTTTCCCCCCAATATTATTATACAATTATTACAATATTACAATTAAAAGATTACTGTTTTTGAATTTCTCCCTTTACTTGTTGTATAAGACTTGCTTCATGTCAAATTTCATGATTCTGGGTCTACGGGAAGTCATCACCATAATGTCGTCAATCCTAAGAATGGTTGGACACGCACCTCCACCCTTCCTATCCTGTATTTTTTGATTACGTCGATTACGTTGATTTAGTTTCATTTTATCACAGTTCCAAGGGATTTTACACCGGAGTATTTGATATTAACCTCAACTTGGCACCTCCACCAGGGAGACAAGAAGT
>NW_020439034.1:669073-676977 GCF_000699045.2 Agrilus planipennis | reverse complement strand
TGTATATAATTTGTATTTATTATCTATTGAACGTTTTTAACATCTAAGAATATCCCACAATACCATAACAATAGTTAAAAACTTCGTTGCATACGAGATTTGAAGTAATTCAGTTTTTAAAAGTGACAAATAGAAATAATAAAACTACGCAAAAATAATGTGGCTTAGGCACTCATTTAAATAAAAACACAACAAACCTTCTGATATTGAAAATTTAAAAATTTCTACTTCATTTTTAAGATGTCAAAATTGTTCTAAATTGTTAGCGAGATATATATATATATAATCTTTAACATTTTTTTAAAGTATTTTACTATCTTACTATAATAAGTACTTTATTGTTTCAGTTTTATTACATTACGCTTTATTGACTTTAATCGACTCAAATTTAAAAACACAATACCTTTGCAATCCTTTTAATTTGCCATTGGTTTCCTTTCGCGTTTAATTTCAATTTATCAATTAATTTAGTCGTAGTAAATATGTACTAAATCTCAAAATATTTTTCAGTGTAGAATATAGGTAAACACTATGATGTAATATTTCCAAACTTGTCGATTAAAACTTTTCAAAACATACTTAAATAGTTATTAGTACCAGTATGATTGGTTTATTTCATAATAAGAACCGTTAGTTATCTTTGAAGTTGAAGGAAAAAACATTTTTACTACTTACACTTTCTACAAATATTTAAGTACATATAGCAAAAACACACTTTGTTTCTGGTGATTACCCATAATTAATTATACTATCTTTGTTCTTGAAGATACATTAATAATTTATTGTTAATGAATATGTAATGCTAATTTAATTATAGACGAAGTATCTGTAATGTTATTTAATAATCATTTGCAATAAATATGGAAAGAATGCTGTATATAGGGTGTTTCTAAAGTAAGTGGCAATATTTGGAAGGTGTTAACTAGACGCCATGGTGTGAAGTAAAGCAGTTTAAGTAAGGGACAAAAGAGTTTGTAATTAAACCAAAAACAATCCGAAGCCAGTCCTGGGCGTGAATTAGCATCCCAGGTTTTAGTACGGCGAGTTACAATATGAATTAAGCAGCTGCATTGATAAAGAATGATTAATAACGTAAATGTAAAGCAGTTTGAGTAAGGGGTAAAAAATTTGCAAATAAACCAAAAGTTACAATCCGAAGCCGGTCCTGCGCGTGAATTAGCATTACAGGTGATAGTACGGCTAGTTGCGATATGAACTAAGCAGCTGCGTTGATAGAGAATGATTAATAACGTAAATGTAAAGCAGTTTGAGTAAGGGGTAAAAAATTTGAAATAAACCAAAAGTTACAATCCGAAGTCGGTCCTGGGCGTGAATTAGCATCACAGGTATTAGTACAAGGAGTTGCGATAATAACTAAGCAGTTGCATTGATAGAGAATGATTAATAACGTAAATGTAAAGCAGTTTGAGTAAGGGGTAAAAAATTTGCAAGTATACCAAAAGTTACAATCCGAAGCCGGTCCTGGTCGTGAATTGGCATCACAGGTATTAGTACAGCGAGTTGCGATAATAACTAAGCGGCTGCATTGATACAAAACGATTAATAACGTAAATATGAACAGTTTACTTGTTTTTGAGAAGCTTTAGATAACTGACAGTTCACTTTGTTTATTTAATGAAAATGTGAAACCCCATTTTTTTCAAATTAGATATATTTTAATTGCTTTATTGAACTGTATTATCCAAAATAATTCAGATAGACAANGGCTGAAACTATAGCTACAAGCTATCCAAGGATGGTACTATAGAATGTCACCTCAAGGTAGGCCTAGTGGCGTCATCTCTTGGTTAGGCCGGAAACTTATCAATCCACCCTCGTATATACTTATAGGGGATGTCGAGAAATTCGACCTATTCCTTGAAAGGGGTTATTGTAAAAAAATCTACTTTTACCATGCAATTGAAGCTTATTGATAAATGAACAATTATTTTCATAAAAGTAATGTTCGAAATTCTCGTAATCTCAGAAATAGGAAGCCTTTAAGGTGATATTTAATATGCGGTTAGACAAGCATCTCCACTCTTTCCTATCCTGAGCTAATCTTCGCGTTTCTCTAAAATTAGAACATCCCACATCCTCTCTAGAAATACATTAAATTTCCACGGTATTTGTGAAATGCACAACTGTCATATACTATTATTCAAACTACGTTTTTGAAAGAAACACGTAAACAACATAAAACAATAGCAAAAATTGCATTGAGTATATTAGAATGACATTGGTCATTTTTGAAGTTTTTTGATCCCAACGGAAGATATGCTCTTACAAATTACACTGCAGGTTTTTTCGAGCTTTTGTTATTGTACTTTGTTCGTTACTTCAAATGAGTAAGAAATAGTTTTCGAATTGCACAAATTTGATTGCTCACACTTCCTATAAAATGCAGAAAGAAAAAAAACTCAACGATTACGTACCTAGATAATAGATTATGTTAAAACACATGTATAATAATATTTTCAGATATTTGTATTTGACTATATAATTTCGTGCGTAATTTTGTAATAGTAAACAATTGTATTTGAATGTAAATATTTACTACGTGATGTGTATGGTTGTTTTAATTCGGAAATTCAAAAATTTAATCTTGCGCTGTAAACGTCATTCAGATTAGTTTCAACGGTTTGAGTTTAAATAATTCCAACAGATAAATGATCGTAATAGCATACAGCATAGTAATTAAGTTTTATTCCCTATTTAACGTAGAATTCATTAATAGAATAGGCGATTTCTTTGCCAATTGTATAAAACGATAAATAACTTCTTCACATCATCACCGTAATTTTGTCCAATCCTGAGCTAATCTTAGCATTTTTTCCCTAAAACTAGAACATCCCACATCCTTAACTACTTATCATCAGTAATCTAATTTAGGTGAACCTCTAGTCCTCTTAGCTCCTGTTTCTGCTTCTAATATGTCTCTAACTAGATTTTCATGCCTGAAAAGGTATTCTTAATGAGCAATACTGATCTAAGAGTAGACAGCCAAATGTGGACCATGACTGACTTGATGAACAATATTAGCCCAAAATTGGGTAGCTAATACGAGGCCAAAAATTGTTAAATAATATTGGCCCAAAATTGGATAGCCAATATTAGGCCACGACTGAACAATATTAGCTCATTCCTCCACTCTTTCCTATCCTGAGATAATCTTCGCATTTCCCCAAAACTAGACCAACCCACATCGTTATCTATTAGCGAACAGTAATCTAGGTCTACCTCTACTTCTCTTAATTCTTGTTTCTGTCTAGACTAGACTGACTAGACCTTCGTGCCTGAGAAGGTGTCATACCAATCTTTCTCGCCTATTTTTTATTGACTTCCATAGAGTCCTCTGTTCTCCTACTTTTTCCAATACCTCATCATTTCTAATCTTCTCTATTCACGGTATCCTCATCCTCTCGTAACACCATATTAACAAGCTTTTTAAAATTTTTTAATGAGCCGTTCTTGAGCCCTGCGCGCTATTCTCTACTTTATACTATTTTATATTCTATCCTGAGTTATCTGACGTCCTAGATACCGAATATCAGTGACTTCTTCTAATTTTTAGAATCCTATCTTTATATTCATTCTTACCCTACTTTTTTTTGCATAATACCAACATCTTTGTTTTACTTTTATTTATTTTCATACAACATTGTTTTGTCAGTGTCGCTTTCATTTTATTTAAGACTATCTCTAACTCTTCTTAGCTAGATGCAAATCTAAGAATACTTATCTTTTGTCTCTGTATTTCTATCCCTAAAGTTAAACAGAACGTAATTCAGTTTCTCACCTTAAAATTCATTTACAAAGTTTATAATTGCAGTTAGATTACTTTTGGAGAAAATATCCACACAATTAAATAGACGTTTTTGTATGAATGCAGTGAAGAAGAAGCAGAACGGACAGCGACGAAAATTTTGCAATTTTATAAAAAAGTTTCGCCTTATTCTATTTATTAGCCTAGTCTTGAGCGGATAATTATTCCTAATAATTTCCAGGATCTAACAGTCAAAAGTAGAACCTATCAAGTTCAAATTATATTAACTTTTTTTCATTTGCGATTAAACTAAAAATAATTTTTGAATGTTAGTATCACACATGAATCACTTTAAGGCTATTTTTTCATCATTATCATTGGTGTTATCCGTAACGTGTTAAGTAGCGTACATTATAACCTAACCGCCAGAGTTCAAAAGAATGTGGAAAATTCCAATCACTGTAAGTGGGAAAAGTCAATACAGGTCACGCTTGTAACATGAATGAGGATTAGCTATATGCATGAATAGATATCAACGTTTGCAGAAGAAGTGACACCGAAGATTTTGAACATTTACACTGCCTTCTGCTACAATTTTATTCACCTTCATCAAAAATTTGAAATTAATTATTAAATCGTAAGAAATAGATTGCAAATTATCATTTATAATTTATTTATAATCTTGTCCCTAAATCAGCCCCTGATGGTAATTCTGTTTCGATGTCAAGATGAATTAAAAATTTCAATTTAATTTGCCAAGGATATTGGATTATAAATACTACTCATTTGCCTATGCTTACTTTACTTGAAAATGCGCCGTTTTGCGTTCGCAACCTTACTGATGATGTCTACCGTCGTTAGGGATGGACCGAGTGGCATGGTCTAGACTCTAAAGCTTAAAGGTTTAGACCATTGTGTAGCATTCGGGACAGCACCAATTCCGGGTCTAGTGGCGCTGATCCAAGTTTTTCTATGGTTTACTTGGATCACTTGAACAAATGCTAGCACAGTAATATTCTACATATAATCTTTCATTCTCTTCTGTCTTCATTTCCTCCGTCTCATCTTTCTCACCTTAACCACCACCCAATTATTTCCACAATTCCTAAAGGCTATTGAAGACCTTCCGCCGTACTCTCCGGCGTAGTCCAGAGATACTGCTCGCCTACCAACATTAGTCATCATCATCATACAGTCGTCGGTCCTAAGACTGGTTGGACACGCACCTCCACTCCTGAGCTAATCTTCGCATTTTCAATAACTAGAACATCCCATATCCTTAACTCTCCTGTTAACTCCTCTTTTTGCCTCTGACTTGTGCTTCATGTCTGAGGTGTCCTACCAATCTATCTCGCCTATTTCTTATTGACTTCCATAGAGTCCTCCGTTCTCCTATGCATTTTAAAACGTCTTTATTTCTAATCTTCTCTATCCACGGTATCCTCATCATCCGCCTATAACATCACATTTTGAGCGCTTCTAACCTTTTCTTTTCCGCCTCGCACACCATCCGTGTTGCGCTCCAAACATACACCTTTAACATTTTTTTTCGAATTTCTAAATTAACCGTTCGCGAGCATAGAAGTGACTTCTTTCTACTGAAAACGACTTGACCCTCTGCTATCGTTTGATTTATATCCCTACTACTCCTTCTGTCCTGACTTATCTGACTTCCTAGATACCTAAAATCAGTCACTTCTAGTTATTCATCTCCTATCTTTATATTCGCTCTTTCCCTTTTTCTTCCCTTGCATACCAGTATACATTAGTAGCCTATGGAAATGCAACAACCAAGTATTTTTTTTAGCAATTCCTTTTTCTTTCTGCAACAGGGTAGGTTCGTGCAACGCCGAGAATTACGTCTAATAAATAATAAAAATGGGGCTCTATGGATTTATCATTAAAGAGAGATAAAATAATTTAAAAAAAAATAAAAAAATAAATTGGCTTAATTGGGGCCAACCAAACATTTCGAAACACGCATACGAATTTTCGTGAACAGGTGGTTTATCGTTTTAAGTTATTGCCACATGCGCATGCTTCACAAAAAAACGAAACCGATAAAAAAGTTGAGGTCTAGTACTTTTTCAGTTAGATTACTTAATAAGTGGAACAGTAGTCCGGTAACCTGGTAATCTAACCAGATTAGTTCTTCACCTAAAGAAGCCATTTTTGCGCAGATGGAACTTTTGTAACTTAAACGCAGTGTATATATATAATCTTTTGTGTTATGTGGAGTTACAATAATATTTAAAGGTTTCATCAAGGGTTTTTATATTTAAATCAAATTTCTAAACAAGTGTAAAAGGAAAATATGGTTTCGAATCATTTTTCCCTTCCATGCAACCAAACGTGATCCACAGCTGACAAGACCATCTACAATGGTTTGACCACTTAACAGTTTCTTACACAGAATGTGATAGTGAAAAAGTGTCGTTAATTTTACCCATAAAAACCCATGCTATATAAAGAAATGCTTTACGTTACTAAAATTCAATAGTGGTGATGTAACCTGCACATGCAAGTCCGTTATCAGCATTAAAAAAAAATTGAATAAGCCGAAATTCACTATCTATACTACATGTGTATATTATGTTCCGAGCCACCTATCACCTTCCACCTCGTTTCTGGGGTCGCACGCTGATCACACCATCGAAGTGTGCCCGATTCATTATAACAATTATTATTTCATCGTAATTACTTTATCGACTTATGCTAATCACTATTTTTACACTCCATCGGGGTTATCGCCATCTGCGACCCCGAACTACAAACATTTGCCCAACAGAACACATCATCATCTCGCCTGATGTCGCTTTATCATCCATTGGGCCCGATAAACGTGGATAAGAAGCGCGGCCAATGTGATGGCACTGGCAGTGTTGGAGGGGGTGGTTTGTGTGGCCCTGGTGGTGGCTACCAACACAACTATTAATTCGGACGATGCGCGATTTCATTATCAGTCATTGTTCTGTAAGTTGAAGAGATTTAACTACAAAACAGTTTTCGAAAGTGTTATAAAAATCTTGTGCGCTAATTATATCCGTCAATAATATACTGTTATAATAATGGTTGCGGTTTCTGGAAGCCTGGTGAGCATGATAGTGGCGGCTACATGGACGGGACTGTATTTGTCAACCCATGCCAATAAGGATGGTACCGATGATGGTAACGCTAGTATCAAAAGTCCCATGAAGACCTTTGATACGATTTCTCCTAATTCGATCTCCCATTATCCAAGAAGCATTTACGATGACAACAATAAAAACCGTGTGATTTGGTCTGGTGAGGCTTACGACTATAATTCTGACGAATTCAAGGACAATAATGACCGGATGGCGTATACAGACGAAAGCAAAACTTTGAAGACAAGTCAACCCGCCCATCGCGATTCGACCATCAACATTGTCTTGCTTAAAAGTTCGTCAAGGGATCGCAGAGAAGATGCCAATAGTGGTGTCTAACATTACCATGAATTTATATAATTTATCCCATATTGGGACATACTATTTCCGATCTGCGAGTTATTCTGCTTATTTTTGTAAAGCATGGTACTCTACGTGGTGTGTACAATTTTTTTTATTACTGTTTTTCTAAGAAAACTAGTGAATTTGTGAGTAAGAGTAAGGTTAGTTAATATCAGAATGAATGATATATAAATTGCTCTAAATATATGCAAATATTACTTTTATAAAAATATATTTTGTTATACCCATAACCATTATGGCTAAATACGCCTATCAATTTATTTTTTTTAAAGACTGTAATTATTTTTCTACATTTTTGTACCAAAATATAAAAAATTAAACTGTATATAATTTGTATTTATTATCTATTGAACGTTTTTAACATCTAAGAATATCCCACAATACCATAACAATAGTTAAAAACTTCGTTGCATACGAGATTTGAAGTAATTCAGTTTTTAAAAGTATAACTAGAACATCCCATATCCTTAACTCTCCTGTTAACTCCTCTTTTTGCCTCTGACTTGTGCTTCATGTCTGAGGTGTCCTACCAATCTATCTCGCCTATTTCTTATTGACTTCCATAGAGTCCTCCGTTCTCCTATGCATTTTAAAACGTCTTTATTTCTAATCTTCTCTATCCACGGTATCCTCATCATCCGCCTATAACA
>NW_020439034.1:657965-668011 GCF_000699045.2 Agrilus planipennis | reverse complement strand
AACTAAGCAGCTGCATTGATAGAGAATGATTAATAACGTAAATGTAAAGCAGTTTGAGTAAGGGGTAAAAAATTTGAAATAAACCAAAAGTTACAATCCGAAGTCGGTCCTGGGCGTGAATTAGCATCACAGGTATTAGTACAAGGAGTTGCGATAATAACTAAGCAGTTGCATTGATAGAGAATGATTAATAACGTAAATGTAAAGCAGTTTGAGTAAGGGGTAAAAAATTTGCAAGTATACCAAAAGTTACAATCCGAAGCCGGTCCTGGTCGTGAATTGGCATCACAGGTATTAGTACAGCGAGTTGCGATAATAACTAAGCGGCTGCATTGATACAAAACGATTAATAACGTAAATATGAACAGTTTACTTGTTTTTGAGAAGCTTTAGATAACTGACAGTTCACTTTGTTTATTTAATGAAAATGTGAAACCCCATTTTTTTCAAATTAGATATATTTTAATTGCTTTATTGAACTGTATTATCCAAAATAATTCAGATAGACAACCACCTTTATGTAGATAAAGGTGATTTATGAGGGATTATTAACCAACCGCTGTGATTGCTGTCATTTCTTATCGAAATTTTACATTTGGTGAAGGTAATATATTGTAAATTTATCTTAGGAACAAATTTTATAATTAATATAAGATAATTTACGAGACGTTTGAGAAAAATAGACTGATTTCACTTTCTTTAGTTTTTGTTAGTTCAATAAGCGACGCTAAAATAAAGGGAATCCTTCTAGAAAATCTTCAGAGGTTTGATTATTTCAGCTCAGAAACTTTATTTTTTGACTCCTTGCTTACGATAACTTTTGATCAGAAAGTCATAAAGAACATCATATACGTACTTCAATTGCAACTAATTTGACCGGAGCTTATTTTCCATAAGGATTGTGAGGAGTCCTTTCAAATGTCAATATATATTAAACACGAGTACATTACCTGTTAAATAAGTGGCTAAAATATAAACATATTCTCTAATAGAGGGTAAAATTTGTAAAATTATGCGTCCCTTACGTTTATCACTCAAATTTATGTATGAAGCGAATAATTGATCGTTTTTGTAAAAATTCAAATTTTGAACTGTTTATTCTTTACAGATGATGAAACATGCCTGGGAAGGATATGAGAAGTACGCCTGGGGAAAGAACGAATTACGGCCAATTAGCCGACAACCACACAGTGGAAGTGTGTTCAATACATTGCCGATAGGTGCTACCATCCTTGACGGCCTCGACACCCTTTATATTATGGGATTACATGATGAATTCGACAAAGCCCGAGACTGGGTTATTAATGATCTTCACTTAGATGACATGGTAAGTTAAATTATATTACGTAGAATACAAAATATTATAACTCGTTATTATTATTTATTTAAAATTTCAAAAACGCGCACACCAAAAATTTAAAAATTGTGATTTGGGTTGACTAACATCATGAACGGCTAAATAGAATAATTACCAGATTCTCTGAAAAACATTTTTTTTTTAAACTGTTTAATCCACCCAACGCCAAAAGCCCCCTGTTACATGGCACGTGGAGTGGCATACCAACGCATTCTTTGATTTCTATTCATGATGGCAGGGGGTGCGTGGAATGCCGATCCACGCCACGGTCTGTAAACGTAGGGCGCGTGGAGTTGCAATCAACGCGCGGCGTGTACTACTTGCTATTTACTGCGGAGCGTCAATCCACTCTTCGTGAAACGAGATCGGCGAGTTTAGGAGCTACACAAAATCAACCTGGCGCGTTCTTTCCCGAGTATCGTCGGTAAATGTCAATAAAACGCATCTGCGTATCAAATCTAACCTATATGTTTATGTTAATTACATATGTTATGCATGTAGAAAGTTTAAATACAGTTTTTTTATATCTATAACATTTACCGACGGTGCTCGAGCATTCTACGCGTCGTATAACAGGAACCTTACACGTAGCCTGGATCGATGGTTCCACGCGTCGTATAATAGGGCCTTTACACGTAGGGTAGATTGATATTCCACGCGTCGTGTAACAGGTACCTAACGCGTAGCGTGGATCGGCATTCCACGCGTGGTGTAACAGGTGCCTAACACGTAAAGTGGATCGGCATTCCACGCGTCTTGTAACAGGGACCTTACGCGTAACGTGGATCGGCATTTCACGCGTTGTTTAACAGAGGCCTTAAGGTCATGTGAGACGACGCGTGGAGCGTGGATCGGCATTCCACGCGAGCTCCGCCGTCCTTAAAAGAAGTCAAACTAACCGCTAGGGCGCGCCTTCTCGTTCCAGGCTGCACCGAACCTGTTACACAGATAATAGACTGACATTCTATGCATCCTGTAACAGGAGTTTTATAAGGAGTGTACAACGGTTAATGGGTTACGCATGGAGCATCCGCAGCGAGTAGATTGCCGCTCAATGCGCCGCGTAGTGTAATATGACCTTAACGATGCTACTAATAAGTATTTTCATAGAAAAGCGATATATCCGTATGAGCATTCATATCATCCTCATCCTTATCCGCATCAACAAGCTGGACCTCACTAAAGTTCACATTTTCATTCCTATCCGCTAATGTACATCCGGTACAACCCTAGTTAACAATCGGCGAAGAAATCGTGTGCCATATACACAAATAAAATACAGTCGAATTGAGAACCTTCTTTTTTTTTTGTTTTGAAGTCGCGTTGGTTGAAAGGCATGATCGATTTTGTCGCCACAATTTCTTTAAAAGTTTAATTTTGTTTTCTTTTTATTGCAGTACTCAGACGCATCAGTATTCGAAGTGAACATTAGGTTCGTGGGTGGTTTGTTAGCGTGTTTCGCCTTAACCGGCGATGTACTGTTCAGAAACAAAGCTCAAGAAATTGCAGACAAACTACTACCGGCGTTCAACACACCGACCGGTATTCCTAACGCTTTGGTCAATTTTAAAACTGGGGTAAGTTGATGATTTTTCTGTCTTGAAGCATAATCTAAAGAAAACTGACCTCTAATAAAACGGAAACGATGAGGCTTTTATTCGTTGTAACTTTATATCAAATATGTAGGAAAAAAACAGGTTTTCGGTTACAGAACTTTTATTGTTACCTGAAGAGGCCACAGCGGGTGAAAAGGTGTAAAAATAAAAGTTTTATAGCCGAAAGTCACTTTTCCTTTTATATTCGAACATAGTAGGTGGGTGATCTATAAAGATGTGCAAAATAATACTTTTTGATTTGCTATTTCAAATGTAAAATACAAAATAGTTTCCCCTGTTGTATTTAAAATGCTAAATGCAAAATACGTATTTACAAAATATTTTTCTTAAATCGATACTAAGACTTTTTTTCTCATTTCTTTTTTTGTTTGAAATGATTGAGATATATTTTCTATATCTTTATGTTCTAATTTTCTCAGTATAGCAACAAGCAATTCCTGTACATGTTCCCTTATTTACCTTTAGCACCCGTTTTCATTTGCCAAAAGGGTATGACGCTGATGCCAAAATAGTTCCTTTAACATAAATCCTCATTTTAGTTTTGATCTTTTCGACATTGGAATAAGAAAAAGAAATGGAATTCATAGTTTCTTTAGGTCCATGGAATTTCGTAGTTCGAAACGTTTCGCCAAAAGGCACCTTCACTGGAGATCTGGAAGGTGTGTTAAGTTGGAACTGCGAAATTCCATGGACCACGAGAATGCAAACCGGAAAGCAATATCAAATTCACAATATTTTGGATTATCCATTTCCAAGGAGTTTAGAATTTTTTGTACTCTCTTCAGTCCAAGGGTTAGAAGGCCTTTTGCCTCCATATAACCTTCTAATAGCTTCAATGACCAATTTTCGTCCATTTTATACATATAACGTTTGATAGGTGATAAACAAAAGCAAAATTTAACGCCAAAAAAGGATTTTGCATTTTGCAAACTGAATATACATACGCCTGGAAAGGTATTTTAAATAAAATAAAATTGATTTTCTCAAAAAAGTGTAAATGGTATTTTGTATTTGCATTTTAAATGGGAATATTTTAAATAAATCGCATCTCTATAGTGATCAGGTACCCGCAGGTAACAAGAAAGAACAATATGTATACATAGTGGATAACGGAATAAGTGATTTGTTCTAGAAACAACCTGGGTGAATAACTCCAGAATGGCGACGAGCCGCCATCTTAAATTTCACCGGCAGTTGCATACTGTGTTAAAAATCCTCCAATCTTTTCGATAGCAAATTGAATTTTCAATCTTTTTATTTCAATAATAAATACAATATGTATATAAATATGTAATTAACTTTTTTGTCAAATTTTTAGGCAAGTAAAAACTACGCGTGGGCCAATGGTGGTAGTATCCTGTCCGAATTTGGAACACTGCACCTCGAATTCGCGTATCTGAGCGACGTGACCGGAAATCCGATCTACAGGAATAAAGTCGACCACATTCGCCAATTTCTTCGAACCTTGGACAAACCTAAAGGACTTTATCCCAACTATTTGAATCCGAAAACAGGAAAATGGGGTCAACGTAAGAGAATATTTGCAATTTAAATATTTAAATGTTCAAATATTCAATCATTTAAAATTAATGCAAAAGAAGATGTAATTTTTTAAAATTGCATTCAAAACATCATGTATCAATATTTAAAATTTATTCAAATATTTAATTTGGAAATTTGGATTTTCAAATATCAGATGGATTTGTTGAATATTTAACTGAAATATTTTATTTGGATGTTCAAATCAAATTATAAACAAATATTTGAATATGAAATATTAATCTGAAAATTCATTTTTGAATTTTTTTACCCTCTACACGGCACTACCTCAAATTAATGAGGGAAAAATTGTTGCTGTTGTCACACCCCCGCCGGGAATCGAACCCGGGACCTTTGGCTTTGGTCGATTGGTAGTTGTTGCTGTTGTCAACTCTCGTAGTTTAGTGGTCAGAACATTGGTGCGTAAAGCCAAAGGTCCCGTGTTCGATTCCCGGCGGCAACAATTTTTCCCTCATTAAATTGAGGTAGCGTGTAGTAGGTAAAAAATTCAAAAATGAATTTTCAGATTAATATTTCATATTAAACTAACTCACTTCTAAAAGTTCTCTAAATTGTATGTATGTTTAAATATTTGAATGCCTCCTTAAACATTAAAAATTCCGATTCCTACTTTGGAGTGGAATTTGCATGTTGGACAATGGATCATTTAATACATGCAAAATCGATTTTTAGATCATATATCGATGGGTGCGTTGGGAGACAGTTTTTACGAGTACCTATTGAAAGCGTGGATACAATCGAACAAAGAGGACGACGAAGCCAGACAACTTTTCGATGATTCGATGCAAGCAGTTATGCAGAACATGTTACAAAAGTCGGCAGGTGGTCTCACTTACTTTGCCGAACTCAAGTTCGATCGTTTGGAACACAAAATGGACCACTTGGCATGTTTCTCAGGTAATAAATACGTACCTATGGGGAAAAACGGTAATAAAAAACACATTTACCAATATTTCGCGACGACATAAAATAAAAAACAAAAAAAAACATTTTTTGTTTGCGGTAAAAATAATTATGATGAATAACAGTTTTAAAGGCGAAGTTATAAAGTAATAAAACTGTTGAAAGTTTCAGACAGAAACAATAAATCAATCGAGTGCGAACCAGACTCGCCAGACAGGGGTTCCGTTCCGTTGTAAAATAAACTATTTTTATTATTATTCTTATACTAATTCTGAAGCAGGCAACATTATACATTAGTTGCAGCTCATCCTTGACTAATTTGGTAACAAAACATGTCCAAAAGCAATGATTTTGATATTCCTCTAAAGTATTAATTTAGAAGTCAGAAGCGTTTCGTTCAGTTAAGAAAAGATTCTCTTGGCTCAAACTCGTTCAACTTCGAGCATTTTTAATGTTTTTAAAGAGGTGCATGGGTTGACCCAAAGCGAATGAAATATACATATTTAGCACTTGGATTTTACCCTAATTCTGAAGCAGGCAGCATTATATATCAGTTTGAGCTCATCCTTGACTAATTTGGAAAAAAACAAGTCCAAAAACAACGATTTTGATATTCCTCATCATCATCATCATCAGTTCTAAGAATGGTTGGACACGCACTTCCACTCTTTCCTATCCTGAGCTAATCTTCGTATTGTAGGCCTACCCCTGCTAACTCCCGTTTCTGCCTCTAATATGTCTCTGACTACTAATCTATCTCGCCTATTTATTATTGACTTCCATAGAGTCCTCTGTTCTCCTGTTCTTTCTAATATCTTTTAATTTTTCGTCTCCTAGCTTTATATTCATTCTTTCCCTAGTTGTTCTTCCCTTGCATACCAGTATTTTTGTATTACTTTTATTTATTTTCATACAGTACTGTTTTGTCAATACCGTTTCCATTTTATTTAAAGCTATTTTTAAAATGAAGTTGATGGTATCTTCGATGTATTGATTATAAATTAACGGTGACAGTGTGCATCCCTGTCTGACTTCCTTCCTAATATTTACTTCTCTACGTTATGGTCCTAGTTCTATAACTGCATGTTGCTCTTTATACAAGCTAAGCATCACTCTTCTATCTTTGTAACTTATCCCTACATTTTTAAATATATTTAACATCTTGTCCCATTTAACATTGTCAACAGCTTTTTCTAAATCTACAAGTCCTATGTGCACACTCTTTTTTTCCTATCGTTTTCTTTATTGTTATCCGTAAAGCTAGAATATTCTTCCAAATTATTAATTTAAGTAGAGTAGTTTTGCTTGTAAAGCCTTTTTCAACAATACCCCAGAAACATGGATGGAATTAAAAAACTTCTTGGCACTTTTGCATATAAGGCCTGACTCCACATATAACATCCGTCTCAGAGATAAAAATTTAGATGCTACGTGTGGATTTCAAGTTAATATCTCATTTTGTTTACATAGTTTGAAGTATTGTTTGCTATCCTGAGCTAATATTCGCATTTACCTAAAACTAGAACGTCCCACATCCTTAACTATTTGTAAACTACGTCTTCCTGTACTCCTCTTAACTCCTGTTTGTGCTTCTAATATCTCCAGATAGCCCTTCATGCCTGAGAAGGTATCCTACTAATATATCTAGCCTTTTCCTTATTGATTTCCATAGTGACCTCTGTTCTCCATTCTTTCTAACACCTCCTCATTTCTATCCATGGTATTCTCATCAGTCGCCTGTAACACCACATTTCAAACGCTTCTAACTTTTTCCTTTACTACACAGAAAATTAATGAAACTACCAGTAAACTCAACTAAAACGTAAATCGCTCCCCTGTTGAAATGCATTGACAAATAGATCATAAAATAACATTTATTAAAATTTCGTTCTATAAAATTTATAATACATAATTCTTTGTACCTCGCTTGTTATATGAATACCCTGTTTTAATTTTCAGGTGGACTTTTTGCCCTTGCTGCAAAGACTTTAAAGAACGACTTATCTGAAAAGTACATGGATGTTGCGGAAAAAATTACGAACACCTGTCACGAATCTTACGATAGAACTGCCGTGAAACTGGGACCAGAGGCGTTCAGATTTTCAGATTCTCTAGAAGCTCGCGCTTTAAAAATGAACGAAAAACAATATTTGTTGAGACCAGAAGTTATAGAATCGTATTTCATAATGTATCGTTTGACCAAAGACCAGAAGTACAGGGAATGGGGTTGGGAGGCAGCCAAGGTATGTGAATTTCCTCTTCTTAGCATTTCATCAGGAAATTTTCTTACTTACTTTTAACTTTCTGATAAATAATAATCTGCAGGCACTGGATAAGTATTGTCGGGTTCCCGGAGGATATTCGGGACTTAAAAACGTGTACAACGAAGAAACTGGACTTGACGATGTTCAGCAAAGTTTCTTCTTAGCTGAAACGTTGAAGGTAAGTCCTGTTTGTTGTTTTTTAATCATTTAAAAATTAAAACTTCTTGTCATTAACCATCAATTACTAGCCGAGAATCATATATGATGTGGCCAAGTCATTACTTTATTTTTTTATCACCTACAATTTCCTGACAATAAGTATCTCATGCGAGCCCAGAAACATATCGTTTGGCCCATGTCCTTTTTCAAGGACAAAGGAGAAATCCTATTACATTCAATCAGCCAATTACATTAGCAATAAGTTTGCAAACACATTGGCAGCTTTAGCATAAAAAAACTAATCAGTAAACTAATGATAACAATACGCAAGTCATTGCATAATTTGTTATATCGCACCATGATTTTAATCAATTGCAATCAATCAACAATTAGCAATTGTTCTGTTTTAATCAAGGCTGGTACGATAAAGGAAACACGGTTTTTATGTATTGGTGCAAATGAAATGATATGATATGAAATTTTGTTTAAGAAATATTGCTTTGTTTATTTTCCTTCTGTATGTTCCGTATCATCATCAAAAGGTCGTCAGTCCTAAGACTGGTTGGGCACGCACCTCCACTCTTTCCTATCATGAGCTAATCTTCGCATTTCCCTAAAACTAGAACATCCCACATTCTTAACTATTTGCGAACAGTAATTTAATCTTGGTCTACCTCTACCCCTCCTAACTCCCGTTTCTGTCTCTAAAATGTCTAGACCTTCACGCTGGAGAAGGTGTCCTACCAACCCATCTCGCCTATTTCTTATTCACTTTAGAGTCTTCTCTTCTCCTATTCTTTCTATTGCTTCTTCATTTCTAACCCTCTCTATCCACGGTATCCTCATCATTCGCCTGTAATACCACATCTCGAAGGCTTCTTACCTTTTCTTTTCCGCAGCGCCCACCATCTACGTTTCACACCCGTAGAACCCCCTTTCCAAACATACACATTTAACAATCTTTTTCGAATTTCTAAATTAACTGTTCGTGAGCATAGAAGTGACTTCTTCTTAATTATCGAGTCCTCTGCTTTATATCCCTACTACTCCTTTCGTCCTGACTTTTCTGACTTCCTAGATAACTAAAATGAGCCACTCCTTCTAATTTTTAGTCACCTATATTTATATTCGCTCTTTCCATTGGACCAAATAATATGTTTCTGGACTCGTATAATATGAAGATGTTATGTAAGATGGTCTCCCAACGACTGCATTCCATTTATAAAAGAGAATAGTCAGGCCCTTGAATTTACAGTTCCTTTTACCTAACATTTATAACTATTTATCTTTTTCTCATCATTTTTAGTATAATTCTATTTAATCGTAACATTTCTTTTAATGCATTTTCTTGTATCGTCGTCTCGTTTCAGTATTTGTACCTACTGTTCTCGGACGACAACCTGATATCGTTGGACGATTGGGTTTTGAACACCGAGGCGCACCCTCTACCCATAAAAACGGTCAACCCTTACTACAGGGAGACTCCGATGTGAGCGCACGTGTCGTACCGACGCCAGTGCAACAATGATAGTGATGTTGACGTAAATAATGTTAATAATAATAACAATAATCGAAGGACAAATTAATAGGAAAATTATTTATTCGACTAATATATTAATTAAAATATGCTGTAATTAATTCTATAAAAAAGTAATTTACCAAATGCACGTAAACGTGGCCAGGGGGCGGGCCGGCCGGGAGGTAATACGGAACATTTATTTCGAAGGACGATATATGTACATACAAACATGTATGGGGGGTAGGTACGTATGTATGTATGTATGTATGTATGCGTGAATGTGAGTGTCTTACATAGACTTTGTGACGTAACACTTTTACTTAGATATAAATAATAGTAATTTCATCCGATATCTGTGATCAGTGCAGAACGTTGTAGATATATACATATACTTTACATATATATATTCATATATGAAGAATGTTACACTAATTAATTAATTAATTATTATTGATTATTACTATTCTTTTTTTTTCCCTTGTAAATCTATATCTAGCAGAGTGTTTGATGGACTTATCGACTTAATTATTAAATAGATCAATAATTATTAGTTTAAAATGTAGATGGCACGGTACAAGACTTTTGCCTATCTATTACCTGTGAATTTAGCTCATCAACTTTTTATTTTAATTACTAAAATTTAAAATACAAATAAAATTGCTAAATTA
>NW_020439034.1:655072-657005 GCF_000699045.2 Agrilus planipennis | reverse complement strand
ATTTAACTAGAAAAAGGTACCAATAAAAAATAATTATAATTTCAGGACTGCAACTTGTAAAGAGTCAATAAAAATAAATAATAATTTTGTAGTCTCAGAATAGCAGTAAATACTACAGCATCGATTGTATTGTAAGCAGACTTAACCAAAATTGATTGGTGGATTATTATTTATATTTTCAACGGTTTTAGTTACTGATTGGTTTATACATATAGACACTATTAACTGTGAATTATGAGGTAAATTGGAAGAAATTACGGGAGAGTGTATTTTTTATCGATGTATAAAATGTATGTAAATTAGCAAGAAAAAAAATATAAGTCTTGTATTATATTATATTAGACACAATTTTCGGAGAGACAGCTAACGATAAATAACCTATAAGCATTATAATTATAAATAATAATAAATTTAAAAAAAATCCAACTGTTGTTAATTTCTTGTTTACCAGATGTATTGCCAAATGTTTTATTACTTAAGCAGGAATATAACTTTTATGTGGGATTAATTTGTATATTTTATAAATAGTTCTTTTTTAACGACTGTTTCTCAAACAGTTCCTGAAAATAAACGAAATAGTATCAACGTTGTATTATGATTTGCAAGATACATTTAGGTACCCAATGGCTATGGCACACAACGTACAGGAAGTGTATAAAAATCCCCTCTATTAATTTGGATTAGGCCTTCCCTTTAGTCAAATTAGGTAAGATGTGGTGAGATCCCCTCCCTCTTATGCAAGATTTATCCTATTTTCTTGAAGTTTATTATCAGTATATATTAATGCCTTTTTTTAATAAAATGATGACGTGTTTTTAATGATCTAGCCGCTCCCTTTAAATAAAATTTTGATGGACCACTCCTCTCCCCATTTTTAGTTCACATAATTAAAGAATGAACATAAATGGTTGATAAAATGAAAAAATCAAATTTTCCACTAAAATCGATTATTTTCTCGAAAATCAATTTTAACAGACAAATATTGTTTGTTCAATGTCATCCCCAAGTAACAATGTGGATGGAGTTTTAAAAGTTGACTTATGTTTGTATTTATTTATTTGGGCCGATCCTAGCTGTACTGCAATGCCAGGCCAACCCGCGACGGAGATAGAGCAAGCTCTTAAATCTCCATCAATTTCCAAAAATCAGTTTAATATACTGGCCCCGCATGCGGGGCGTATCAGATATTAAGCTGATAAGAACAGATACTACACTTTGATCTTAGCCAAAAGGCCGAGAAGCGATACCGAAGTTGGTGTCTTGACGATTCCTCATAAAAAGACGTTTATCTATTAAGTGCTGTTTGTATGGTTCGCGCCATCTACCAGATATCAAGCAACTTACGTATGGATCAATTCCAATGAAATTTTTTACCAGCTAATGTCATATCGTAGGGCTACAACATTTTATTTTAATTAATATTTGAAATACACGTAAAATTACTAAATTACAGAAAAAAGTCAATATTATATTTAATAAATCAAATTATCATATTCTCGGTCATAAATATAGCGTTTGCCTGGTTTTATTAATTCCAAAACAGTTAAGAAACGTATTTTTTACTTAAAAAAATTGTTTAAAAAAATCACACTTCAGGAATAGATAGAAAGGTACTCATAAAAAAATATGGTAAAACAAAAGGCTTTAGTTCACGTAATTAATAAATGCAAAGAATGCTAAATAAATGATTGATAAAATGCATACTATAAATAAATTCTGCATAAACCCAAATTGCACAGAATGCATGTAAAAATTCTTTATACTTATATGTGAGCGATATGAGATACCAATATCACCCTTTTTTTTATTAATACAATTCTTTTTCATCTAAGAAAAATATATTTCAGAATTTGAGCAGTAAATGCTGCTAACAATGTTTGACAAAAAAACTGTATTCAATGATTTTAGAAGGACGATATATGTACATACAAAC
>NW_020439034.1:651701-653960 GCF_000699045.2 Agrilus planipennis | reverse complement strand
GAATTGCATTATAATGTGTAACTTATCTTCTTGAAAAGTTTGCCTTTAACAAACTAACTTTCATACAATTAACATTACCGGACAGCGAACACTCCGCGACCTAAAAAAAATTAGGAGGAAACAACTCACATGTCCAATTGCAAGTTATCTACAGCAATTCCCTCGATGATCTAACTTACCTGTAACAATAAGAAAATCAAATGTTAAACAATCATGTCTGAAAATGTTTTTAATAGAATTTCTTTTGTATGTTGTATCGTACTGTTTATTTTTAACGAGCAGCAGTTTCTGATATCTAACATAATTTAATGAATAGTTTTACGTAGGGAATTTCGTGAGTATAGATATGAACTAGAATTATTATCTACACGAATACTTCGTTGTTAGTTGGTTACATGTATGATTTCCTATGTTTGTATTAGTTTATTTGGGCCGATCCTAGCGGTACTGCAATGCCAGGCCAACCCGCGACGGAGATAGAGCAAGCTCTTAAATCTCCATCAATTTCCAAAAATCAGTTTAATATACTGGCCCCGCATGCGGGGCGTATCAGATATTAAGCTGATAAGAACAGATACTACACTTTGATCTTAGCCAAAAGGCCGAGAAGCGATACCGAACTTTGTGTCTTGACGATTCCTCATAAAATGACGTTTATTTATTAAGCGCCGTTTGTATGGCTCGCGCCATCTACCAAACATCAAGCAAATTACGTACGGATCGATTTCGTTGAAATCTTTTACCGGTTAATGTCATATCGTAGGGCTACAATCAGCTGAATTATTATTTATTGAACAAATAATTTTTTTTTTGTTCGTTAAATTTTATCGAATTATGTAATTATATAATATATTGTTGTTTATGCTTGATCTCAAGATCAAATTTAACTAATAAATTTTAAAAGCTGCAAATGCGCCGATGACCGATAAAACATATATATTATATCTAATTACAGAGAAATGTTTAAACAATTTGTGTCAAAAATGAAGCCTTATGTGTCAAGAATAAAGCCCTTTTAAAATCGTTTCGACCCAAGAGTTTACTTAAAACGCAACGTTATTCCAATAAGAATTATTTAAACATAGAAACTTGGTTCTATGCAATTTTAATTTATAATCAGTATATACGAGGGTGATTGGAAAAGTTCTTAGCCTGACAGAGTATGATTATGATATTAAGTATAATTTACAGCATAGACCAGCATTTTTCAAACAATTTCTTTCTTTTCAATGCCCACCTTTATAGTCAATCCTGGTATGTTTGAATAGTATGGTTTTAATGAACCAACCACTCTTTAAATGGACTATTGGAAATAAAAATGATAATTATTTCGAATAGTATGTACTTGTATCAAATAGTAATAATAAAATAAATCCAAAATCTTTTAAAATAACTTAAAAATAAGATTTAAATTTTAAATTTTAAAATATTGAATAGGTTAATGGATTCGACAGTTTTTAAATTCATGGGGCCGTAATTTTTATTGTTTTGTTGTAAAAAAAGAAAGATTCGTGGAACCCTTTAGAGATCTCCTGGAAACACTGGGATAGACAAACTCATACTTTGTACAATTGTACATATCGTAGTTATTGAAATGGAAATCATTGGTCTAGATGTTTTTTATTGTAAGTTGAAAAATAAAAGTCTTGGAATTCTTATTTTCTAAGAAAAGCCAATATATTTTTGAACCACATTTGATAAAATAAAACTGTTTGAATTAATGGGAATTTTCAATTTTTAGATCCTCTTTTTTTTTAGCACCAGGAAAATTAAGTACGTTATAAGAAAAGTAGATATTAATTTTTGTACCCACTTTGATCTTAATTCTTTTAACTTATGTTAATAGAACCTTTTTTGACTATGTTTTCAATGAGAAAAATTAAAAACTGTATCTTTACCTTTAGTTGTGGACAAATGCTCTGTTCTAACGACGGCATGTTTCCAGCGGGTAACTCCTGTATCCAATATTTTCAATGTTGTACGTATCATACCGGACGCGTGTCGCACTTTTGACTTTTCGCGAACGATAATTTAAAATGTCACTTCTTTCGGACGATCGACCACTTTTAACAAAAACACATTGGAACCACCTGCAATAAAAAATAAAGAATAAATTCCGTATTTTTATAATCTCATTATTGGAGATATTGCCTGAAGGGTCAACAGTGATATAAAAATTGCCTTTAAATTATCCAGAATAATACCTCCAGTTTTTCTGGGGCCGCACAACTTCATCTCAGTTTGAGACATTTTCAATTT
>NW_020439034.1:630524-650767 GCF_000699045.2 Agrilus planipennis | reverse complement strand
CCCACCTCCACCCGCTTGAAAATATTTTTTTTATTGAATTTTATTTGAATTATAGTGTATGAAAATTGTCAAAATAATCAACTTTCAACCCCCATAACTTTTTATGGGGCTGAGACAGTCGCAAATTTTTTATGGGGTTTTACTCAGGTGACCACCCCCTTTCGATCCCCCCTACCCCCACCCACATCTAACCCCCATAACTTTTTATGGGTTGAGACCGCCACGAACTTTTTACGGTACAGTGGTGGGAGAGAACTGCTCTTTCGATCCCATCCACCCCCACACTCTTCGGGAGGGGGGGCATCATCTAGACATTTACCTATTACTGTAAATGGTTAAGGATTTGGGATGTTCTAGTTTTAGGGAAATACGAAGATTAGCTCAGTATAGAAAAAATATGCGTGTCTGACTGACGATCTTATGGTGATGATAATATTTAATCATTAAACTTTGCAAATTTGAACACCCGGTACGTTCATCTCTTCCATTAAGTATCATCCTAACCTACCATAACCCCATGGCAATGAGATACGTCTGTTATTCAAGAGACAGGAGAAAAAATAAAATGGNATCAACTTTCAACCCCCATAACTTTTTATGGGAGTGAAACCGCCGCAAATTTTTTATGGGGTTTTACTCAGGTGACCACCCCCTTTCGATCCCCCCTACCCCCACCCACATCTAACCCCCATAACTTTTATGGGTTGAGACCGCCACGAACTTTTTACGGTACAGTGGTGGGAGAGAACTCCTCTTTCGATCCCATCCACCCCCACACTCTTCGGGAGGGGGGGCATCATCTAGACATTTACCTATTACTGTTCAAAAATGGTTAAGGATTTGGGATGTTCTAGTTTTAGGGAAATACGAAGATTAGCTCAGTATAGAAAAAATATGCGTGTCTGACTGACGATCTTATGGTGATGATAATATTTAATCATTAAACTTTGCAAATTTGAACACCCGGTACGTTCATCTCTTCCATTAAGTATCATCCTAACCTACCATAACCCCATGGCAATGAGATACGTCTGTTATTCAAGAGACAGGAGAAAAAATAAAATGGAACACAAACTTCCTGAACAGAGATCACCTTGTTCGGAACCAATTAACTGTTCCACGTGTCGTGTTTACGCATACGGCAACGTAACATTAACCAGAGTGCCGATGAAAATAAACAAAACAAAGAACCATAATTAAGTCTGACAGATACACCCACGCTTACGACGCATGCGCATTTGGAGTGCGCGCACGCTGCTTCGCGAGTGTCGCCAATAATTTTGATAGTTCGGTTCAAGCGCGCGAATGTTGGCTGACGCTCGCTATTTTCGGTGAGGTGTGCGAATAAGGTTTTCGAAATTTTGCGGAGTTGATAAGTTGCGGAAATTGCGCGCGGAAATTTTGACAAAGTTGTCGACAGTGTCCAGGATTAAGATCAACCATGTGGAGTATTGTGGGTGCGATTTTTCTACTGTTCATAATCAGCCCTGGTATGCAAAAAAAATATTTTTTTTCACACACAAATTTGTATTTTATTAATAAATTAGCTTCCACAATTATATTATTAAACAATATTAAGACGATTAATGAATGTAAAAGAAAGTTTTTCTTACTTATTTTACCAAGAAATTTCTAAATTTAAAGAGATGTTTTTTTTTGTCGTTGCGATTTCCCTGTTGTTAATAACCACCTTTCGGCATACAATAACAAATAAAATTGTTTTTTCTTCAAAAACTAATGACATTACTTAATTAGGTAAATANAAGCTTGTCAGTCCTAAGACTGGTTGCACACGTACCTCCACTATTTCCTATCCTGAGATTATCTTCTAGAAAAACTAGAACATCCCGCAACCTTAATTAGGTTTACCTCTACTCCTCTTAACTCCTGTTTCTGTTTCTAATTTGTCTCTGACTACCTTGCGTGCCTGATAATAACTCCCCATTTCTAACCTTCTATATCCTCATCATCCGCCTATAACACCACATTTCGAAAGCTCCTAACCTTTTCTTTTCCGACGCGCTCATCATCCATGTTTAGCACCCGTACAGCGTCGTGCTCCAGATAGAGCAAAGAACTAATTTGTTTTTATTGAAGGTAACTCGACCCTGCGCTATTCTCTGTTTTATATCTCTACTGCTCCTTCCATCTTGAGTTATCTGACTTCCTAGATAACGAAAATCAGCCACTTCTTCTAATTTTTCTTTTTTATTTTCATACAGTACTGTTTTGTTAATACCGCTTCCATTTTATTTAAAGCTATCTTGTTAAATGTTAATACTATTATATCATCTGCAAATGTATATAAGCATACTAATCTTTTGCCCATGTGTATCTATCCCTACAGTTGTACTCTCTTTAATGAATGTTTATCGCGCCATCAACAGGTATTATGATGAACAAATTTTTTTGTCATTCTTTGTGAAAAGGAATTTTACTTATTTAATTAAGCAAATAATTGCTACTTCAACTTTCTAAATTTCTTGAAAGTTTCACCTGCTTGGAGGGGCCATGTGTAAGAAGACTATAATACTCAGGTACCTACATACACGACATTTAGCTAATTGTGTAGACTTCAGAAAATCTTTTTAATTTTCCCTTTCGGTAAAATGTCTGCGTTTTTATCTGTATGTGTGTGGATGTCACGCTACATACCTATTAGATAAATCGTATTGACCTAAAATTTGGCACTGTTGTAAAAGATGCTCGCCTGCACTATTTCAAATAACGTGAATCTATTTTTATCACTAAATTTCTCTAAAAGCCGAGTGATATATCATACAAAAATATTTTTTTTTACATTAATGAACTCGTATTGGATACGGTCAGGGCAGACTTAGAAACTTTATAAACCACAAGCCTTTAGACGCGGTTAAATACTGTTCATTTTCTATCCCTAGGGAACTGTATTTTATTTTTTGTAAAAAAGGTACCCCATGTCCTTTTCTGTGCCCCTGACAGTGTGTCTACAAAATTTCTTGAAGATCGGTTGAGTGGTTAAAGTCTGAAATGGTAACATACAAACACACTCACATTTCATTTAAGTTACATTCGTATATATCCATAAAATCGGAGACGATGTCCTTGTTATAGTTAACAGATGGACTTAAAGGGTAATTGAATGAATATTACAAAAGCACAACATCTTTTTATACTTTATACATACAGCAGAGGCATCCAGACTGTTGAGAAGGGAATCCATTATGTTATTACGCAGAATATGTGTATAGTTAGTGGTTTAGCAATTTAGAAAAAAACCTCGAACACTCCACTTACTTGCCAAGCTGCTTGAGAAGGCTGATAAATAGCCCGACATGTTCAAGAAGTAGGTGCTTCTGTTCACAAAACAAAATCGCTATTTTTAGTTTACGTACGCGTTTCGAAGATGAGCTAGACCAAACGGGAGCGTTTGCTTTATACCTTTCATAATGGCCACTTTACTATCGAGAACTAAACATCAAACACAATCTGTAAAACATCATTTTCTTTTCTGTTTCCAGTCTGCTGGGTTCATAGAAATGAGCGCAAGATACAACATATATTGACAAAATTCAATATTAACCCAGCAATTTTTGTAAGAGAACCTTATAAGTTTTACTAGAAAGTATAGGAAATTTTACTGTGCTAGCATGATTATTTTTTTCTTTTACGATATAGTATTGTATAAAAATAAATAAAAGAAAAACAGAAATACAGGTATGCAAGGGTAGAAAAAGTAGGGAAAGAGCGAATATAAAGATGGCAGACGAAAAATTAGAAGAAGTGGCTGATTTTAAATATCTAGGAAGTCAGGTAAGTCAGGACGGAAGGAGTAGTAGGGATATAAAGCAGAGGATAGCGCAGGGTCGTGTCGCCTTTAATAAAAAGAAGTCACTTCTATGCTCGCGAACGGTTAATTTAGAAATTCGAAAAAGGTTGTTAAAGGTGTATGTTTGGAGCACGGCGTTGTACGGGTGCGAAACATGGACAGTGGGAGCGGCGGAAAAGAAAAGGTTAGAAGCGTTCGAAATGTGGTGTTATAGGCGGATGATGAGGATATCGTGGGTAGAAAAGGTTAGAAATGAAGAGGTATTGGAAAGAATAGGAGAACAGAGGACTCTATGGAAGTCAATAAAAAATAGGCGAGATAGGTTGGTAGGACACCTTCTCAGGCATGAAGGTCTAGTCAGAGACATATTAGAGGCAGAAACAGGAGTTAGGAGGGGTAGAGGTAGACCTAGATTAGATTACTGTTCGCAAATAGTTAAGGATGTGGGCTGTTCTAGTTTTAGGGAAATGCGAAGTTTAGCTCAGGATAGGAAAGAGTGGAGGTACGTGTCCAACCAGTCTCAGGACTGACGACCTTATCATGATGATGATGATTTTGTTGTTTGACAGAACAGAAGATATGAGAAGAAAACCACGCATTTGTGTATGCGACCATTACATTATTATAGAAATCCAGTTTGAATTTTCTTATAATGTATAAACCTTTCACAATTTGCTTATTTTCTAAATGAAATCGGGGCATCGACTGCTTGTGGCATGGAAAATACTCAAAATACAATTTTCCTTATCTTTACTTGACCACTTATACTTACATTTTATATTTTTATATTTTATAAGTGAATCCAATGTAGCATTTACTTTTCGAATGAGATCATATAAACTATGTGAATGGCGTAAACAAATAAACGCAATATCTTAATTATATTACGGCTATTTGCATATAATAGCAGAGATAACTTATTAATACATATTATACATAATAGACTGTAGTCACAGAAGCTTATACAATACACATACGATAATTTTGAAATTGTTTACAACTTTGGTAAACTAACTGCATTGTATTTTTACAGACTGCGTAAAGAAATTACATAAACAAATTACGTTATATTTGTAAAATGTCTATTAAGTAATATTACAGAAAATAGAAAATACTGACTGTATTTTGACGTATTCAAACAGGTGTTATTATACATTTGATGTATATATTTGACACATTGATTAATATGTTTTTTCGAAATAATTCAAACTGTTGCCTTCAAAAATATCAGGTGGTCTATGGTTGGGCAGAATAGAGAATTATAACAATTTTAGTTTTTCTACTTCTAGGCTAAAAAAAGAATAATAGTATTAAATGAATAAGCCACAATAAAACGATTTGTTCGTAACACTGAAAAGTGTTTTCTTTTTCGTTATAATTTGTGAAATTTTCATTCAAGAGGAAGAACAGCCATTAGTAATTGAAATAGACGTGAAGTAAAGAAGAAAATGAAGTATCAATGTCAGTACAATATTTAAATAGCGTTTTATATGAGACAGAAAATCAATTAAAGAATAGTTGACCTCCTTGCATCAAGTATCAGAATCTTACTTCCTGAACTGATTTAAGTAAGGGTGACGTCATGAAAAATTCAATATGGCGTATGGTAGCCATATTAAACTAAAGTTCACAACGATATATCAAAAAAAAAATATTGTATATACTTTAATAGGTTCATGGTGCTTTTTTTCTTAAATATATTATTGGTAATCATCAAATTTTTGAATGTACTTACTCCAAATTTTCGACTTGTATCCAAATTCTTTCATAAATGGTCAATTTCTGATAACAATGGCTTTATCTACATTATTATCCTTTCCTGCGGGAATATGCATATAGCACACAGTGTAGGTATTTATCATCTTCACTCCTACTGTATTTTTTTTTCTGGCCTCGCCACCATTCACTTCCGTATCAAAAATACATTGAAAATTAAAATATTGCATTTATATTTACCAAATGATTATACTTTTAAAACGTGTTAAAAAATAACTGACAGATCATTGAAAACACTAAGCATATAATAAGAATGACCAAAAACAAGGAAAGGTATCCAATGGTCTTTTGACTATTACGCATTATAAAGTTCTCGGAAGGAGGGTGTCTGTCTTTCTGTGTGCTATCGTTATCAAACAATAAAATAAACTTGTTGGATTTCGATGAGTTTTCACTGTTCTGCAGAGCATTACCCCGGGATAACTATAATTTATTTTTCATAAACGATCACCAAAAAGTTATCAAAAATATGTTTATTTGTGAGGTTTTTTTTTTCAAAAAAAATTTAATGGGATTTCTACTGTAGTTAAAAGCAATTTGGGGAAATTGATGAAGTAACAATGTTCATAACCATCGTAGATAGCCTTACGATGGGTATTAAAATCAAATTCAATCTCAAAGTAAAAGTACAGTCTTTTGACCTGCAAATTGTAGGTACAGTCTATTTCAATTTGTTAGAATTGTGACCTTGAAGAAATCTGCGCGAAGATAGAAAGAATACACACTAGGCGTGAGCAAGACAGAAATAGTTGGAACAAGCTTGAACGAGCAGAGCTCTCGATGGGCGGTCTTAGGAGATCGGCTAGAACTGTACAGTACTAGACGAAAATGTTTAGCAATTTCTTAAAACAAAAATGTATATAAATTAACAATAGAAAACAAAGCAAAAGTTTTATAGGTGTGTAGAACGTTAAGTTAAATCACTTGTTATTATTTTTGGCTAAATATGCTTTTAAATAAAGCATATTCTTAAATTTTAACGAGGCAGTTTAAATAATTTTGCAAATGGTACTGTACACTTTTGTCTAGTTCTCGCTCGATGATCGATGGAGAAATTAGCTCCGCAGACAAATATGATTGAATTTGGAATTATGCTACGGCGCATCCTAATAAAAGGAAGGGACATATCTCTAACTTCTTGAAACGAACAGTAGCATAGTTTTTCATAGAAAAAGTGCCAATTTACTTCCGGAGAAAAGATTTGAAATTAGGTAAAATCAACAACCGTTAAAATAGATTAAATTCGGATACGTTTAAATTAGACAACCAAAACAATCCATAATCGAATTTTCAATGTGGAATCACTCCTGTGACGCACGCAAATTCCACGCCTGTTCCGTAAACTGACCCAGAATTTCGTGATTTTGGTTTATTTTTATCGCTTCGCTTACTAAAAATTACTTATTACAGATGCGTTATAATAGCAATATCACGCTAGCTCATCGATTTTACATCATCTGCTGTTGAAAACGATTAACAGCCAGCCAAACCTATTCCGATACAAATTAAAATGGACATTCACCTGATTATTTTCTAATAAAATGTCTTAGAAAATGAAATTATACATTTTTATATTATTCTAACTTTACAATTGCGCTTTTAATCATCGCTTTTTTATTTCTTTTAGCTCTATTGATTTTGATTTTAAACAATTACAAAACTAGAGGAACAAAAGCAGAACAATATACAACTATAACTAATATTAACTTCGAAGATTTGGTTCCTACAGCGGTGATACGGTTCAAACCCTTAAATACGTATCATGTCACATTATTTACATTATTGTAACAACAACTCTTCTACAGTGACTGACCTACACTAACCATTGATGTTGTATTACTGAATTAGTTTATTGAATTGCACATCGATTGCCTCATACAATAGGTTTAAACGTTAAAAGAACAAATGGTTACTAGAGGTTGACTGTTAACATAAACACCTTGAATCACTGATAATCTAATATAACAAATAAACAATATATGAGTAAAAAAGATAGAATACAAATACCACACTGACACTGGTAATCGCCAGCTGATTGAGTACAGCGTTGTGAGTCCTATTTCTTTACCAGGGTCGGAACTGAATTTACCTGTACATTCAACTACGTTTTTCTCAAAATCGATGAACTTTTATACACACAAACTTTTACTTAATTTTTAGGTTTTATAGGACTCTAGCCCCTCTTAATTTCTGTTACACCCTGTTTAATTGAAAACGTAGGAAGTATTTTACGTTTCCTGTTATATTGGCACAAGACAAACTCACCAGGTTCATGATATGAGTATCAATATTGTTATTTTTTTAAAATTCCATTTTACTTTATTATTGTCATATCGCTAATGCGTTTTGTGCCAAGATATTTCCGTTGCTTCAGGCGTCAAAATTAGACCCCGCACGACTTGACACAATGAATATGTAACACAAAATGTGCTATAATAAAACTTTGCAATTTAAAATTATCTGCCATTATTCTGCATTGTCGGTTTTCCACATTAATTTATACATACGGGCGCGACAGTAGACTTCAAAGATTAGCACCGTCTAATACACAAAGTAGGTAGAACGAAGATTGATGATCGTAATTAGTACTAAGGTTTTTTCTTTATGGTAGATGGAAGAATGATTATAAAAATTTACAGTATAATTAGTGCAATTCATTAGCCTTCGGCAGGAATGAGACATTTTTAAGTGAGTTGTTTGCTAGTCATTGCAAAAATTATTGTTATAAATTATTTGTAGTAAACGTATTAATATTATGGATAAATTTTCCAGTGGCGTCCAAGGTTACTATTTGTACTCATTGTATTGTATTAATTTAAACGTTTGTGTAGAGGTAATTCAGAATGACATGATCTACGAACTTGGGTTATAAACAATGCCCTATGTATCTATACATCCTAGACTGTAGCAACCGTCCTACTGCAGTGATCTCTAGTCAAGAAGTTTGCCATAAAGTAGATGATATTAGAAAATTTTCAATGTGGTGAATTTGTACTTGGATGTGGGTAGATACAATAATGATTACCGGTTATTTTTCCGTATTGAATTATCCCGATAATCGTTTCTCTGGCAGTAAATAATCCTGGACGAAAATTCTCCGACGTCAATTTTCCAGCTGTTAAATTATCCGAATGGTGAAGTTTCCACAAGAAAATTATATAGGTACAAAAATATATTTAGCCTAACTTTTTTTATATTTTCCTACTGTAAAAAAACTGAGTGGTTATTCTGAATAGAATAAGTTTAAATATTACGCCGCCCATGTTCTTGTTGTTTTTTTATTAATATATAGGGTTGTTCGGAAAGTCATTTCGTTTTTTCCCGACAGAGGATTTAATTGTATTCTTTTGCACCCAACTTCACATTTAAGCCGTATAATTTTTATATGCTTTGAGAGCTCATATAGCAAGGCTTGTGTGTGAAAAATTCCAATTAATTCTACGCAGTAGTTTTTGGTTGGTGCCCTTTTAAATATGGAGAGCGATAAGCAGCATTTTCGACATATCTTACTGTTTTACTACAGAAAGGGTAAAAATGCTGTTCAAGCCAGAAAGAAATTGACTGATGTGTATGGAGAAGGTGTGTTGACAGTACGCCAGTGCCAGAACTGGTTCGCTAAATTTCGATCCGGCAATTTTGATGTCGAAGATGCACCACGTTCGGGAAGGCCGGTTGAAGCTGATAAAGACGCGATAAAGGCATTAGTTGATGTGAACCGGCGAATAACAACACGTGAGATCGGATTGAGGTTAAATTTATCAAATTCAACAGTTTATGACCACTTGAAAGGCCTGGGATTATCCTCGAAGCTCGATGTATGGGTTCCCCATGTTCTCACAGAGAGAAATCTGTGTCGCCGCATTGACGTCTGCGATTCGCTTCTCAAACGTCACGAAAATGATCCGTTTTTGAAGCGCATCATCACTGGGGACGAAAAATGGGTTGTATACAACAACGTCAAACGCAAGAGGTCATGGAGCAAAAAAGATGAACCGGCTCAAACCATTTCCAAAGCCGATATTCACCAAAAAAAGGTGATGCTGTCTGTTTGGTGGGATTTTAAAGGAATCGTTTTTTTTGAGCTTTTACCGGATAACACAACGATTAATTCGGAAGTCTACTGTCATCAGCTGGACAAACTGAATGATGCACTTCAACAGAAAAGGTCAGAACTAATCAACAGGAAAGGTGTAGTGTTTCACCAAGACAACGCGAGACCTCACACAAGTTTGGTCACTCGCCAAAAGCTTTTACAGCTTGAATGGGATACAATGCTACACCCACCATATTCTCCAGACCTGGCACCATCGGATTATTATTTGTTCCGGTCACTCCAAAATTTTTTAGACGGTAAAACCTTCACCTCAAATGAGGAGGTCAAAAACCTCCTCGATCAGTTTTTTGCCAGCAAAGACCAAAAATTTTATGAGCGTGGAATTATGCTACTACCAGAAAGATGACAAAAGGTGTTGGACCAGAACGGTCAATATATAATTTAATAAAGTATTTGTTTATTATACGAAAACTGTCTTTCATTTCCACAAAAAAAACGAAATTACTTTCCGAACAACCCTATAGTTCTACTGCTGTATAAAAAGAAAGGAAAGAGTGAATATAAGAATAGGAAATGAAAAAAAAAAAGAAGAACTCGCTGATTTTCGGAATCTAAGAAGCCAGAAAATTCAGTATGGAAGGAATAATAGAGATATAAAACAAAAGATAATGCAGAATTGAATCGCCTTTAACAAAAAGAAGTCACGTCTATGCTCTATGATTGTTGAAGATGTATGTCTGGAGCAAGACTGTGTATGGGTGCTAAACGTGGACAGTAGACACAACTGAGAGGAGAAGCGTTCGAAAATGATGTTACAGACAAATGTTGAGGATACCATGGGTACAATGAGGAGGTATTAGAATGAATATGAGAGCAGAGGGCGCTACGGAAGTCAACAAGAAATAGGCCAGACAAGTTGGTAGGATACCTTCTCAGGCATGAAGGGTTAGTTAAAGTCATATTAGAACTACAAACAGAAGTTAAGAGGAGTAGAAATATAGACCTAGATTAAATTAGGATGTGGAATGTTCCAGTTTTAAGAATATGGGAAGATTAGCCCACGAAACGAAAGAGTGGAGGTGCATGTCAAATCACTGTTAGGAATAATGATGAAGTAAATTGTTGTTTTCAACTTAAGCGTTTTGGATAAAATAATTTTATTATTGTGAATATAAGATATACGCTGTAAAGTTCGTATTTTCCATAGGTAAATTGTTTTCATTTCCTTTAAAAATATCTTCCAAACAAGCGAGTTGGGATTACTTCGCAAACATCCAATTTAATACCCGGTTCCAGGAAATATTTTACCGTAATAAAAATAACTTTCCGAGAACAAGATAAAATCGCCCTTAATTTGACAAGGTATTAAGTATTACTACCTAATGACGAAGATAAAAAAACCTTTATTAAATTTGTGCCTTTTAATTAAGTTGGAATTGCTCCGATCGCATTTTGTTCATAAATTTTGTAAATAGAACTTAAAGGCGGATATTCGATCATTCGGACAATAATAACAACAGTTAATGGCGGGCATAAAATCAATTTTATGAATAACTCTGTTCACATCTTATCAGAGTGTGAAGGCAGTAAAAATTAGACATACAAGTTACTCAAATGTTCATCCGTCATGGGAATCAAATGTCGAGGATTTTTTCCCGCTTTTTTCGAGTATGTTTTACGTTTCTCCCAAAATTAGTTCCTAAAATATATAAAAACAATATTCATCATTATTATCATAATGTCATAAGTCCTGGTCACGCACCTCCACTCTTTCCTATCCTGAGCTAATCTCCGCAATTCCCTAAAACTATTTTGCGAACAGTAATCTAATCTAGGTCTACCACAAATTCTCTTAACTCCTGTTTCTGCCTCTAATATGTCTCTGAGTAGATTTTCATCATTAAGAAGCTGTGCTACTAACCTATCCTAACTATTTTTTATTGACTTTGTTTTCCTATTTTTTTCAATATCTCTTTATTTCTAACCTTCTCTATCCACGGTATCCTCATCATTCGCCTGTAACATCACATTTCCAACTCTTCTAATCTATTCCTTTCTGCCGCGCCCACCGTCCATGTTTCGCACCCGTACAACGCCGTGCTCCAAACATTCACCTTTAACAATTTTTTTCAAATTTCTAAATTAATCGTTCGCGAGCATATAAGTGACCTCTTCGTATTGAAGGTTACACGACCCTGCGCTATGCACTGCTACATATATCCCTACTATTCTTTTCTTCCTGACTTATCTGACTTCGTAGATAACTAAAATCAGCCACTTCTTCAAATCTTTCGTCTCCTATCTTTACATTCGCTCTTTCCCTACCTTTTCTTCCATTTTATACCAGAATTTTTGTTTTATATACAATATTACAGTTAAAAAAATATTTTTACTTGTATATATGTATTTTATTCACTGTTTGGTTTTGTCTTTGTTTGTGTGTTAAACGATATTAGTATTCGCTTGTTTTATTTGTGTACTTTTTTGCATGTTTCTCTAGTTTTAAATTAAAGTTAGAGATAAATTTAAAAACCCAAAAACATATAAGGAATTTTTCTGTTCCTGTAATAGTAACAAAATCTGTACAAATAAGTCTTGGGGCATCTTTATAACACCCGTCTAGGTAGGTACCAACCACCCTATACGTTTAGAAAACCTCATTTAGCTACCATGTCATCACTTAGGAATTTGCCCATGGATAGAGTACCTCAGGGGTGCAGAAGGAAACACAAACGAGTGATTATTTGAGGGGTGATTATTTGTACGGAAGTTATTTAAGTCTGTATTCCAATTCACGTGAAGTAAAGAAGAAAATGAAGTATCAATGTCAGTACAATATTTAAATAGCGTTTTATATGAGACAGAAAATCAATTAAAGAATAGTTGACCTCCTTGCATCAAGTATCAGAATCTTACTTCCTGAACTGATTTAAGTAAGGGTGACGTCATAAAAAATTCAATATGGCGTATGGTAGCCATATTAAACTAAAGTTCACAACGATATATCAAAAAAAAAATATTGTATATACTTTAATAGGTTCATGGTGCTTTTTTTCTTAAATATATTATTGGTAATCATCAAATTTTTGAATGTACTTACTCCAAATTTTCGACTTGTATCCAAATTCTTTCATAAATGGTCAATTTCTGATAACAATGGCTTTATCTACATTATTATCCTTTCCTGCGGGAATATGCATATAGCACACAGATCTGGCTTCCTCTACAACGAAAATCAGCCACTTCTTCAAATCTTTCGTCTCCTATCTTTACATTCGCTCTTTCCCTACCTTTTTTTCCATTTTATACCAGAATTTTTGTTTTATATACAATATTACAGTTAAAAAAATATTTTTACTTGTATATATGTATTTTATTCACTGTTTGGTTTTGTCTTTGTTTGTGTGTTAAACGATATTAGTATTCGCTTGTTTTATTTGTGTACTTTTTTGCATGTTTCTCTAGTTTTAAATTAAAGTTAGAGATAAATTTAAAAACCCAAAAACATATAAGGAATTTTTCTGTTCCTGTAATAGTAACAAAATCTGTACAAATAAGTCTTGGGGCATCTTTATAACACCCGTCTAGGTAGGTACCAACCACCCTATACGTTTAGAAAACCTCATTTAGCTACCATGTCATCACTTAGGAATTTGCCCATGGATAGAGTACCTCAGGGGTGCAGAAGGAAACACAAACGAGTGATTATTTGAGGGGTGATTATTTGTACGGAAGTTATTTAAGTCTGTATTCCAATTCAAAAAGACACCGAGCGGCATGACCTAAAGTTTTAGGCCATTGCCTAGAATTCGGGAGGACGCCGGTTCGATTCTGGGTCCGTCTGCCTTGGTCCAAGTTTTTCTGGGATTTGCTTGAATCACTTTGGCAAAAACTTTAAAAACTTTTGGGTGTTTCGTTCCCACCAGCCACTAATGCTGGTGGGCGGGCAGTCCTTCCGGACTATGCTGGAAGGTAGGGCGTAAGGCCCTCTTCAGCCTGCTTTCAGGAATCGTGGGAATGGGTGGGTGGTGGTTCGGGTGAAAAAGATGAGGCGGACGAAATGAAGACAGAAGAGAGTGAAAGATTATTTGTGGAATATTACTGCCTCAGCATTTGCCTAAGTGATCCAAGGAAACCACAGAAAAACTTGGACCGAGGCAGACGAACAGACCCGGAATCGAACCGGCGTCCTCCCGAATGCTAAGCAATGGTCTAGACCTCTAGGCCATGCCGCTCGGTGTCACTTTGGCAAATGCTAGGGCAGTAATATTACACAGATAAATCTTTCAGCCCCTTCTATCTTCATTTCGTCCGTCTCAGCTTTCTCACCCGAACCACCACCCACCCAATTCCGCAGGAAGGTCTTCCGTCCGTACCTTCCGGCGTAATCCAGAGGGACTGCCCGCCTACCAACGTTACTGGCTGGTGGGAATGTAGCACCCAAAAGTTTTAGTTTTTTTTTCTAAAAAGACAGATCCAATGGATTCGAGTTTTTCTCAAAATTTTTTACAGCTCTAAGGGATTGAAGATCTGATTATTTGATATTAATTTCAACTTGATAAGTCGACGCGTTTCTGAGAAAAAAAGTCTTGATAGAAAGACAGACGGACAACTAAGTGATCCCATAAGGATCCTATTTTTCCTTTTGAGGTATGGAACAATGAAAACTAGTTGACAGGTCTCTATCCATTGACGCGAAATAAAAACCGCAAATGCTCAAAAATATTTATTTACTCATTTGCGATTCGTTTATTTACAAAACAGTCTTAACCAAACGAACATCTTGGTAGGTACTAAAAAAGCGCGCAAGTTTATGCGAAAATAGTTCAGCACAGCTGATGCTCAGCTCAGCGAGTCTGTTCTGACGCTACACAACAACCGTTGTTTTAAGTCATTTACGGGCTATTTTGGTAACGGTCTAAAATGCATTTAGTAGTACAGAAAGCCACCGAGAAGACTCTAGGGTGAATATTATTACGTCATCGGTACCCCTGTTAGACCGCCTAATTATGTTTTTTTAATTATGTGCAAACGTTTCTCCACACTTAATAGATGACATCTTCAGTGAGCTCATTGTTTTGGTCTCATGATCATATATAAAGAAAAGTGTCAGGGTTAGCGACAAAAAAAAGACTAAACCCGTGTGTAGAGTGAAAGGGAAAAATGGTAAAGGAGAGATCCTGATGTGAATAATTAAAACAAGGTAATAACTATGTGTACGAAACGTAAATGACTACGCATCTGAAGATTTGTAGATAAATGCCTTTCATCTCCCAATAATTTAACGAGCGTTTTCATAAGTTTTAATTATTTTATATATTTTAGCAAATACAATATAATGCCGGAAAGCACTGAATCTGGCACCACACACGAAAAGTGTAAGTACCATGAGATTCTACGTGTTTCTTTAGATAATTATTACTTTTCAAAGCCTAATAAATACCTTCCATTTCCAAATCGTTTCTATTTATTATTATCATATATTTTATCACAAATAATGTCGAAATGTACCTATAACCATTCCAATGTAGAAAACCGTTGGCACTATGACATTCTATGTACCTTCTTTCATAATTATCACTTCTCAAAGCTTAGTAAATACCTTCCATCTCTCAATAATTCACGAAATACTTCTCTATGTTCATGTAAAGTAAATTCTTTTTGGCTGTCCTCAATTTTTCTTTTGTAATATTTTACCTGATTAGTCCTTATATTATCTCCAGTATAGAATTCCACACTGGAAATATTTTTGAGTAATTCTCTTATAATTTATTTATAAATTCGAAAAAGATTGTTAAAGGTGTATCTTTGGAACGCGGCGCTGTACAGGTGCAAAACATAGACGGTGAGCACGGCGGAAAAGAAAAGGTTAGAAACGTTCGAAATGTGGTGCAAAAGGCGAATGATGAGGATACCGTGGATAGAGAAGGTAAGAAGTGAGGAGGTATTAGAAAGATTAGAAGAACAGAGGACTCGATGGATGTCGATAGGAAATAGGTGAGATAGGTTGGTAGGACACCTTCTCAGGCATGAAGATCTAGTCAGAGACATATTAGAGGAAGAAACAGGAGTTAGAAGGAGTACAGGTAGACCTAGATAAGATTACTGTTCGCAAACAGGATGTGGGATGTTCTAATTTTAGGGAAATGCGAAGATTAGCTCGGGATAGTAAAGATTGGAGGTACGTGTCCAACCAGTTTGACGTCCTTATGATGATGATTTCTCTTATAAATATAGATACATCAGAAGCAAGAAAAATCGGACAGATACCTTTCCTGAAGGGCGTCCAGTTCCCTTCAGAGGGCATATAAATTCATTCATTGGCATTTTAGATTAAATTTTGTTGTGAAATTTATGACATACTTTCATCATTCTTATATTTTATTCATAAAACAATCTAATACGTTATTTAATAACAAGCAAACACCATACAGGTATAAATATCAAAGCTTTTGATGTAGTTTACTATTAATAAACGCATTACTACCGAAGGAAATGCGGCTCATGACGTACTTCAGAAGCAGTAACAAGAATCGACTGAAGTACCTACCAAAACACCGGATACGGTTACACGTGGTTAAAACCAGACTTCCTAGTTTAAAGTAAATAAATGTATCGAATAACGGTATTCCGCTTCTTCAGCGTCGCTTTTAGACTAGATGTACCTAGTACTTAAGGGCAATAGAGCTTTAAATAACATTTAGTTGTTGGTCACTACTTTGACGAAACTACTAGACGTGGATCATTATTTTACACTTATTAGTCCTCATCAGCATCCCACAGGCAGTTTTCAATAATAACCGATCGATTCGAAGTTGTTCCGTAGTAATAGGATAGTGATACAGTAATATCAAGCAACTGGCAGTATATACTGCCACCTAGTGGTTTTTGCTGCTTTTGGTGGTCCTATCGAGTATAGTAATTATTTTACAACGCTTTCCATTAATTAATTATACATTTACTACTGCTCCTTCCATCCGGTTATCTGACTCCCTAGATACCGAAAATCCGCTACTTCTTCTAAAAAAACAGAAAGTAGGGCAGGGTTAAGTCACCTTTAACAAAAACTTTTATGTTAGCGAATTGTTAACTTAGAAACTCGAAAAAGATTGTTTAAACATGGACGATGGGCGCCGTGGAAAAGGAAAGATTAGAAGCATTCGAAATGTGGTGTTACAGGTGAATAATGAGGATACCGTGGATAGAGAAGGTTAGAAATGAGGAAGTATTAGAAAGAATAGGAGAACACGGGACGTTATGGATGTCAATCAGAAATAGGCGAGATAGGTTGGTGTAGTAGGGAAATTTAAAATAAAACTCTTACATTTAGTTTCTTCTTTGAATTTACTAATTAGACTAGGGTGGTTGCTGATAGAACACCTACTTTTCCTCACGACAAACGTTGTAGGGAATATCGTAAACATAAAAAAGTGATGTCAGGTAGGAATTGTAGCAGACACTAATAAAGAACAAGGAATAACATTACACCAATTAATGTGTTAATTTTTATAAAGCCGACACTGAACTTTTGTGAAGCTGAGCAACCTCTAACCGCTGCACCCCTTACTATCAGTCGGATATCTTTTTTATCTTGTCTATACCACTCATGAAGTATTTCCTAAATAACAAGGGAATATTCAAATGACTACAGTTCCAAGTGGAAACAAGAAAAAAGATACGCCTATTCTCACAGATAATTTGCCAATTTTGATTGTCCCAACTTTACATAGGTTAATAGGACACCTTCTCAGGCACGAAGGGCCAATTAGAGGCACAGTAGAAGTAGGAAAACGAGTTAAGAGTAGTAGAGCTAGATACAGGTACATCTAGATTAGATTACTGTTCACAAATAGTTAAAGATGTGGGATACTTTAAGTTTAGGGAAATGCGAAGATTAGCTCTGGACAGGAAAAGTGGAGGTGTGCGTACCCACTCAGTCTTAGAGCCTTTTCACACGAGCTACATTTGTATAATGGCCGATTTTTTGCAGCGCTTCGATATTTTAGCCGATGTATACTTCATTTACTTCCCTTTCCCATGCCAATGTCTTGGATGCGCGCTGACAAAATCGTAGGTAGGAAGAAAAAAGATCATTATACTCTCGACTGTCTCGACTCTTGTTCATTAAACATATTTTTTCATACAGTACCTGCCAAAAGCTTTGTTCAATCATGAATAGTAGTGCGAGTCGAAAACAAGCGTTAAGCCTTTAATATGTCTTCAAATATAAATAAACATCTCGTTGATATTTTCAGTAGTAAATGGTACCAATAACAGCACATTTGACCAATGCAATTATAGTGGATAAAATGGTCGATTTTTCCGTGTAGTACTGTACGGATTATACGCTCCTCACCGGTTAAGACTTTGGCCGAGAGTTGTCACCTTCCTTTTCTAGTATAATGCTGTTCTTTTTTACTTTGCGCAAGTCAAACTGAAGGTCACACAAGTAAACGAAGTATAGTAACGTATTTATTTCAAATTTAAAGAAACAGTTATTAAAATGAAGTCGCAGAAGAGGCGCTTACTTTGTTAGCGCTTCTGATAAATTAAAAAAAAGAAGAATATAGATCGATTAATAAAAGATTTCTATAGATCTTTCCAAGATTTATGCCGAAATGGAAAACGTTTTTCAATCATTCCTTCTTCCCATGCTCTTTCTTATACAGTTTGTACAAAAAGTAGCCCGTGTAAATAGGCTCTTAGGGCTGACGACCTTATGATGATGATGACATGAACCTATATACTATGATACTCCTTTACAGATTATCTACAAATTTCGTTTTGTGCTGACCTAATTAGTTCATTAATTTCCTGCTCTAACATTACAAATTGATGTGAGATTAACTAGAATCCGATTATTAATGTAAGGTGTGGGCTAGTGGGCAAAACTTTTAGTTTTTATGCTAAATTAACATTACCTATACATTAACGTTGTTCAAGTAGATACCACCAACGCGTAGCGTTATTCGCTAACGATATGATACGTAATAGAAGTACGGTAATTTAGCTTTCAATTAACTGCAGCAGTTTAAGGTTTACTACTGAGATAAAAGACCGTTACCCCCTTAATCTACCTGAAATTCTGCTTCGTTCTCGTGTCGTTCCACTTCGTATGAATGACGAAATGTTGTAAGAGTGATATCAATAATGCCTATTTTCTGTTAAAACCTGATATGGAATGAGGAATGCAGGTATGAACTAACAATCGTAAATGCACGATGTTGTCCCCATAGAGTACAATAGAAGGGTTTCAATAAAACTGTAAATTTAGACGTCTGTATGTGCTTTTAAAAAATATGTACATAAAAAAGGAGGAATAAAAATGTTAAGAAAAAGCGCTAGAGATAACAAAAAGAAATCATTTTTATGATCGATATCGGTTAGAAAATTTCTAGATACGAAGACGATTACAAGAAATACGTGAGATAGGTTGGAAGGACACCTTCCCAGACATGATGGGTTAGTTAGAGCCACATTAGAAACAGACAAGGGAGTTAAGAGGGGTACAGGTAGACCTACATAGATTAGATATTAGAACAGCTATTTTGTATTCGTATAAAAATACCGGAACTATAATAAACATTCTGGCATTATAAGAAAGCGCTAGAGAAATGATTGGGATTGGGAGATGGAAGATATTTACTACGCCTTGGGAAGTATGAAGGACATAAAAGGAGTGGAGGAAGACCTAGATGATGACCGAGCGGCATGGCCTAGAGGCAGTGTTCGGAACCGTACGATAATTATCGTACACATACGATAATTTCATGTCTACGTACGATGTACGATATCATATTATTATCGTACGCAGATTGTACGATAATTTTCATGCATTCAAAATTTATTTTGTTCTTACCCTCTCAGACAATATCACGAAGACATTTTTTTATTAGCGAATATTTTTTTTTCTTTTTTCTCACAGCGCTATAAACATTTTTGTTATACGCAGTGTTAAATTTAGAAGAACGTAGTATGTAGGTTTTTCCTCGGCAGGTAACATCCCTTCGTGTTGGTCACCAGATGGGTCGATGGTCTTCTCATCCACAATTTTGTGATTGTAGTCATGTAGCCACTAACCATAGCCTAAGGTCAAAAACACCCCACTAACGTACCTCCACCCCCTATATCTTGTTATATTTAAGTATTTTTCTATTATTGATTTTTAATTTAAAGGGTGGGGGTAGTTCAGATCTGTCTTTTTACACGATTAATACGAGTAATTTACTAATTATAGTGATTATTTTGAAAAGTACGATAATTTTGCTCCATGTACGATAATTCTACGCTACAGGTACGATAGTTTCCTCGCTTCAGGTTGTGAACACTCATGAACATTCTATTTTTAACAGTCATTGTTTAGTATGAAGTTTCTATGAATTTCTATGTGTATCACCGTTTGCGAAGCTTAGAATTTAAGGTTTACATCACATTATTCTATAAGAACTCCTTCAGTTAACACCTAAACATTAATTGTAATAATAGTGAGTGACATAACTGACCTATTGCCAATGACCGGTTGAGAACGTTAAAGGAACAAATAACTACACTTAACCTAATCTAACAAATAACAAACAATACATATGCAAAATGGTATATGCACCT
>NW_020439034.1:605329-626064 GCF_000699045.2 Agrilus planipennis | reverse complement strand
CATATTTTAATTTAATAATTCCAAATAAAATCTGAAAAAAAATTGTCAGTATACTAGTGTTAGGTATGTTCCCATTTATTTTTTATTATTTTAACTCAATTGCCTTTTAAAAGATAACTGTCACGTAAAACATGGGCTTGTCGTAACCTTGACATTCCAGAGGGTGTTTTCGAACAATTTGACCTATATAATGATATTAGGTGCGCCCGTGATCCACATTTTAACCTATATGCCACTAAAGTTACCTTCACGGAACTGATTACGTCTTTAGATTTTAAAACTTCAACGTACACTAATTCAAACAATATACTTAGTAAAAGAATGAATTAAATATTGAAAACCACTTGTTGACATATCGACTTCACATTTAGAAAATCAAATGTTTGTATTATTTGCATCACCGAAAACACCTGTAAAATATGTACCATTTCCTCACTCGAAACTACTTTCTACATCTTTTTCTCTGTAGATCTATCCCGAAAATCATGTGTTTTTAATAGTATGTATACAGTGCGCATGTCTTTTAAACTTGGAATCACATGGAAAACCCATACGAGGTTTGTCAAAAAAAAATGAATTTTGGACAAGTGTACTGTTGTAAATCGTGGAAGTACATCGCTTTCTATTTCATCGTCGATCTCTACATCTTATCTATATGTCCTTGCTCTTTCTTTTATTTATGATTTGACCTGCAGGTTTAGTATCTTCGTCCACTACTTAGTTGCATTTATTACTCGCCTTTTTCTTGTCCATTACTAACGCTTCTGTGCTGTCTTTTTATTTCTTACCACATTTCGCTTTTTTTGTCGGTCTTGGCACGTGAGGCAGCTTCCATTGTGATATTGAGCTTTGGTTTCCACGTCATAACCATAAACACATGATTCGTCACCAGTTATGATCCTCTGGAGTAAATTTAGGTCGTCGCGAACAGAGTCCAACAGCTCCTTAACAATATTAACCCGATTCTGTCGAAATTGAGCAATTTTGGTACGAATTTCGCGGCAACTCGTCTCATGCTCAAATCGTTGGTAAAAATCGAAAGACAGGAGCCAATCAATTTGTTTAGGTCCTCACCAACTTCTCTAATGGTGATTNATTCCTGAAAGCAGGCTGAAGAGGGCCTTCCGCCCTACCTTCCGGCATAGTCCGGAGGGACTGCCCGCCCACCAGCATTACTGGCTGGTGGGAATGAAACACCCAAAAGTTTTTTTTTTTTTTTACCTAGATGATTAGACTGCTGTTCACAAATATGTAAGGATGTGGGTTGTTGTACTTTTAGGGAAATGCGAAGATTAGCTCAGGATAGGGAAGAGTGGAGGTGCGTGTCCAACCAGACTTAGAACTGACGACGTTATGATGATGATGATCGTGTTTCTCGATATAGATAGCAGAAAACAACGTTGTATTGTATGGGGGGGGGGGTTGTCCGTCCATCATTGTTAGCCGTTGAAAATCCGATTGAAAAATACACTCTTTGATTAAAGATTGTAGATAAACGACAAAAGATCTATGAAACTTTGTAAATGAGTTTAGTTTGGCTTTTACAGGGCTAGTTGTTTTGTAAAATTTCATTCTACTTTATTAAACCGTTTAAAGCTACTGTTCAATGATAGTTGCGTAGCATAGGGGGTCAGGTGGGGACATAGGATCGGGCGCCATAAAGTCATTAGTTGGAGGATAGGGTATATAACAAAAACATATATTATTTGATTGCTATTTACATACAAGCAAGAATTCCGAACATCTCTAAAAGCGCATGTCGTAGTCTAGCAAATCCTTATATATTTCACAGTTCACTTAAATCCAGGTCAATCCACACCTTGAACCGTTTTCCAATAGCAAATAACCGTATTTTTCTTCAATTTATTTATCTGTTAATTGAAATATGTATTATAAAAGCAGAAATCAGACAACTAGTCTGTATATTAAAAAATTTAATTACTAAAGAGTAACAATCTAAAATTAATTATCTTAAAAACAATAGAACATAAAAAAAATCCTTAAAGAGCAGCTATTGTACTACACTACGTATTCGTATCTGTAAAACCTTACGTATGAGGCCCCTTAAAAAATCAGGGCTAGCCGAAACAATTTGCTTGATTGGCCTAAATTTAGTCCTGTAATTTCCATTAACTCTACTATATGTTACTAGGGTGAGTTGATAAGGACGAATTAGTAATTTTACTTTATCAATTTAAGCTTATATAGATGTGCATGATGTCCAAAAGACAACTTAGACATCCAAAAGACTTTACTATATAAATTGATTCTAAATAACTTTATCTTAAACCAACCTCTTGAGACAAGTTACTTTATGCTTCTTAATAGTTCAATTAATTTTGACAAGGGGAGTCGTTCATAAAATACTTCATTCGAATTTCACCTTTTTGGGCGCCCCCACCCCCTTCGTAAAACTAAGCCACGACACACTTTAGTTGTATGTTTTGCAAAGGAAAAATAAATACGTTCACAACTTTCCTTATTTTTCTAGAATCTTAAAAGTTACAATCTAGAATACTCGGATTGCTAACAGAATGTCTACTTTTACTAACGACAGACGTTGTATATAAACATAGAAAAGAGATGCCAGGTAGTCATTGCAGCGGACACTAAGAAAGAAAAAGGAATAGCATTACATCAATTAATGTGTAACAGAAAGGGATGCAGACAACACAATTTAAGCATGTTGCCGGCATCAGACTTTAAAGTTTTCAGGAATTTAGGAGAGCAAATACAGTCGAACCTGGATAAGTAAGACCTCAAGGGACCGCGATCTCTTGTAGAGGTTTCTCACTTACCCGAGTTTCTAGCTTACAGAGTTACAGGAGGAATTTGTCTCACTTATAGAGGTCTATAAAAATACGGTTCAACACATTGAGTTATCCTTTAAACATTATGAGGAAGTACAGGACCTTTCTTGGCAACTGCTTTTATGAACTGACTGTAATAAGATTGATAAACAAGTCGGTACGCACATTTGGCTATAATAAAATAATAAAGACTTACTCGGTCATTCGCAGATTTGGTCATTCGAATGAAATAAGAGTCTCTTGAAATTTAAGAACGAGTCATAAAATAGCAAAAGTAAACTGTCGCTTATAGAGGTATAGGCGATTAGGCAAGTAGCAATCTCAGTTAAAGAGGTTCACGCATGAAAAATGACTGTCATTTACACAGGTTTTATGTTTCTCACATAGAGGTATAGGCAATTAGGCAAGTAGCAATCTCAGTTAAAGAGGTTCACGCATGAAAAATGACTGTCATTTACACAGGTTTTATGTTTCTCACATAGAGGTATAGGCAATTAGGCAAGTAGCAATCTCAGTTAAAGAGGTTCACGCATGAAAAATGACTGTCATTTACACAGGTTTTATGTTTCTCACATAGAGGTATAGGCAATTAGGCAAGTAGCAATCTCAGTTAAAGAGGTTCACGCATGAAAAATGACTGTCATTTACACAGGTTTTATGTTTCTCACATAGAGGTATAGGCAATTAGGCAAGTAGCAATCTCAGTTAAAGAGGTTCACGCATGAAAAATGACTGTCATTTACACAGGTTTTATGTTTCTCACATAGAGGTATAGGCAATTAGGCAAGTAGCAATCTCAGTTAAAGAGGTTCACGCATGAAAAATGACTGTCATTTACACAGGTTTTATGTTTCTCACATAGAGGTATAGGCAATTAGGCAAGTAGCAATCTCAGTTAAAGAGGTTCACGCATGAAAAATGACTGTCATTTACACAGGTTTTATGTTTCTCACATAGAGGTATAGGCAATTAGGCAAGTAGCAATCTCAGTTAAAGAGGTTCACGCATGAAAAATGACTGTCATTTACACAGGTTTTATGTTTCTCACATAGAGGTATAGGCAATTAGGCAAGTAGCAATCTCAGTTAAAGAGGTTCACGCATGAAAAATGACTGTCATTTACACAGGTTTTATGTTTCTCACATAGAGGTATAGGCAATTAGGCAAGTAGCAATCTCAGTTAAAGAGGTTCACGCATGAAAAATGACTGTCATTTACACAGGTTTTATGTTTCTCACATAGAGGTATAGGCAATTAGGCAAGTAGCAATCTCAGTTAAAGAGGTTCACGCATGAAAAATGACTGTCATTTACACAGGTTTTATGTTTCTCACATAGAGGTATAGGCAATTAGGCAAGTAGCAATCTCAGTTAAAGAGGTTCACGCATGAAAAATGACTGTCATTTACACAGGTTTTATGTTTCTCACATAGAGGTATAGGCAATTAGGCAAGTAGCAATCTCAGTTAAAGAGGTTCACGCATGAAAAATGACTGTCATTTACACAGGTTTTATGTTTCTCACATAGAGGTATAGGCAATTAGGCAAGTAGCAATCTCAGTTAAAGAGGTTCACGCATGAAAAATGACTGTCATTTACACAGGTTTTATGTTTCTCACATAGAGGTATAGGCAATTAGGCAAGTAGCAATCTCAGTTAAAGAGGTTCACGCATGAAAAATGACTGTCATTTACACAGGTTTTATGTTTCTCACATAGAGGTATAGGCAATTAGGCAAGTAGCAATCTCAGTTAAAGAGGTTCACGCATGAAAAATGACTGTCATTTACACAGGTTTTATGTTTCTCACATAGAGGTATAGGCAATTAGGCAAGTAGCAATCTCAGTTAAAGAGGTTCACGCATGAAAAATGACTGTCATTTACACAGGTTTTATGTTTCTCACATAGAGGTATAGGCAATTAGGCAAGTAGCAATCTCAGTTAAAGAGGTTCACGCATGAAAAATGACTGTCATTTACACAGGTTTTATGTTTCTCACATAGAGGTATAGGCAATTAGGCAAGTAGCAATCTCAGTTAAAGAGGTTCACGCATGAAAAATGACTGTCATTTACACAGGTTTTATGTTTCTCACATAGAGGTATAGGCAATTAGGCAAGTAGCAATCTCAGTTAAAGAGGTTCACGCATGAAAAATGACTGTCATTTACACAGGTTTTATGTTTCTCACATAGAGGTATAGGCAATTAGGCAAGTAGCAATCTCAGTTAAAGAGGTTCACGCATGAAAAATGACTGTCATTTACACAGGTTTTATGTTTCTCACATAGAGGTATAGGCAATTAGGCAAGTAGCAATCTCAGTTAAAGAGGTTCACGCATGAAAAATGACTGTCATTTACACAGGTTTTATGTTTCTCACATAGAGGTATAGGCAATTAGGCAAGTAGCAATCTCAGTTAAAGAGGTTCACGCATGAAAAATGACTGTCATTTACACAGGTTTTATGTTTCTCACATAGAGGTATAGGCAATTAGGCAAGTAGCAATCTCAGTTAAAGAGGTTCACGCATGAAAAATGACTGTCATTTACACAGGTTTTATGTTTCTCACATAGAGGTATAGGCAATTAGGCAAGTAGCAATCTCAGTTAAAGAGGTTCACGCATGAAAAATGACTGTCATTTACACAGGTTTTATGTTTCTCACATAGAGGTATAGGCAATTAGGCAAGTAGCAATCTCAGTTAAAGAGGTTCACGCATGAAAAATGACTGTCATTTACACAGGTTTTATGTTTCTCACATAGAGGTATAGGCAATTAGGCAAGTAGCAATCTCAGTTAAAGAGGTTCACGCATGAAAAATGACTGTCATTTACACAGGTTTTATGTTTCTCACATAGAGGTATAGGCAATTAGGCAAGTAGCAATCTCAGTTAAAGAGGTTCACGCATGAAAAATGACTGTCATTTACACAGGTTTTATGTTTCTCACATAGAGGTATAGGCAATTAGGCAAGTAGCAATCTCAGTTAAAGAGGTTCACGCATGAAAAATGACTGTCATTTACACAGGTTTTATGTTTCTCACATAGAGGTATAGGCAATTAGGCAAGTAGCAATCTCAGTTAAAGAGGTTCACGCATGAAAAATGACTGTCATTTACACAGGTTTTATGTTTCTCACATAGAGGTATAGGCAATTAGGCAAGTAGCAATCTCAGTTAAAGAGGTTCACGCATGAAAAATGACTGTCATTTACACAGGTTTTATGTTTCTCACATAGAGGTATAGGCAATTAGGCAAGTAGCAATCTCAGTTAAAGAGGTTCACGCATGAAAAATGACTGTCATTTACACAGGTTTTATGTTTCTCACATAGAGGTATAGGCAATTAGGCAAGTAGCAATCTCAGTTAAAGAGGTTCACGCATGAAAAATGACTGTCATTTACACAGGTTTTATGTTTCTCACATAGAGGTATAGGCAATTAGGCAAGTAGCAATCTCAGTTAAAGAGGTTCACGCATGAAAAATGACTGTCATTTACACAGGTTTTATGTTTCTCACATAGAGGTATAGGCAATTAGGCAAGTAGCAATCTCAGTTAAAGAGGTTCACGCATGAAAAATGACTGTCATTTACACAGGTTTTATGTTTCTCACATAGAGGTATAGGCAATTAGGCAAGTAGCAATCTCAGTTAAAGAGGTTCACGCATGAAAAATGACTGTCATTTACACAGGTTTTATGTTTCTCACATAGAGGTATAGGCAATTAGGCAAGTAGCAATCTCAGTTAAAGAGGTTCACGCATGAAAAATGACTGTCATTTACACAGGTTTTATGTTTCTCACATAGAGGTATAGGCAATTAGGCAAGTAGCAATCTCAGTTAAAGAGGTTCACGCATGAAAAATGACTGTCATTTACACAGGTTTTATGTTTCTCACATAGAGGTATAGGCAATTAGGCAAGTAGCAATCTCAGTTAAAGAGGTTCACGCATGAAAAATGACTGTCATTTACACAGGTTTTATGTTTCTCACATAGAGGTATAGGCAATTAGGCAAGTAGCAATCTCAGTTAAAGAGGTTCACGCATGAAAAATGACTGTCATTTACACAGGTTTTATGTTTCTCACATAGAGGTATAGGCAATTAGGCAAGTAGCAATCTCAGTTAAAGAGGTTCACGCATGAAAAATGACTGTCATTTACACAGGTTTTATGTTTCTCACATAGAGGTATAGGCAATTAGGCAAGTAGCAATCTCAGTTAAAGAGGTTCACGCATGAAAAATGACTGTCATTTACACAGGTTTTATGTTTCTCACATAGAGGTATAGGCAATTAGGCAAGTAGCAATCTCAGTTAAAGAGGTTCACGCATGAAAAATGNATTGTCAGTATACTAGTGTTAGGTATGTTCCCATTTATTTTTTATTATTTTAACTCAATTGCCTTTTAAAAGATAACTGTCACGTAAAACATGGGCTTGTCGTAACCTTGACATTCCAGAGGGTGTTTTCGAACAATTTGACCTATATAATGATATTAGGTGCGCCCGTGATCCACATTTTAACCTATATGCCACTAAAGTTACCTTCACGGAACTGATTACGTCTTTAGATTTTAAAACTTCAACGTACACTAATTCAAACAATATACTTAGTAAAAGAATGAATTAAATATTGAAAACCACTTGTTGACATATCGACTTCACATTTAGAAAATCAAATGTTTGTATTATTTGCATCACCGAAAACACCTGTAAAATATGTACCATTTCCTCACTCGAAACTACTTTCTACATCTTTTTCTCTGTAGATCTATCCCGAAAATCATGTGTTTTTAATAGTATGTATACAGTGCGCATGTCTTTTAAACTTGGAATCACATGGAAAACCCATACGAGGTTTGTCAAAAAAAAATGAATTTTGGACAAGTGTACTGTTGTAAATCGTGGAAGTACATCGCTTTCTATTTCATCGTCGATCTCTACATCTTATCTATATGTCCTTGCTCTTTCTTTTATTTATGATTTGACCTGCAGGTTTAGTATCTTCGTCCACTACTTAGTTGCATTTATTACTCGCCTTTTTCTTGTCCATTACTAACGCTTCTGTGCTGTCTTTTTATTTCTTACCACATTTCGCTTTTTTTGTCGGTCTTGGCACGTGAGGCAGCTTCCATTGTGATATTGAGCTTTGGTTTCCACGTCATAACCATAAACACATGATTCGTCACCAGTTATGATCCTCTGGAGTAAATTTAGGTCGTCGCGAACAGAGTCCAACAGCTCCTTAACAATATTAACCCGATTCTGTCGAAATTGAGCAATTTTGGTACGAATTTCGCGGCAACTCGTCTCATGCTCAAATCGTTGGTAAAAATCGAAAGACAGGAGCCAATCAATTTGTTTAGGTCCTCACCAACTTCTCTAATGGTGATTTGATTATGGGCCAATACTATTTCTTTCACTTCATGAATATTTTCGTTTGTTGTTGACGTGCTCGAGCGTCCGGCACGCTCTTCGCCGTTCACATCTTCTCGGCCCTTTGAGAACATTTTGTTTCACCGATAAACGTTGCTTCGGTCCAAGGTAGCTTCATCATATGCCATATTTAACATTAGGAATGCGTCCGCGTACTTAATTTTATTTTTCGCATAAAATTTGATACTGATTCTTTGATCCATTTTTGAGCCAAAACACATGAAAGTAAAGCAGCTGTCAAAAATTAACTGAACATTCAACATGGCCGAACTTGTCGGTGCAAAGGGGAGACATGAGTACCAACATAACGCCACAAAAATACTGAAAATCGAATGTACGTAACCCGCAGAAATTCAAAATTCGAGATACTTTTTGAACAAACTTCGTATATCTTGTAAAAGTTATTTTTGTTTGCACGATGCATAAAAGTTTTAAATTTGTCACTCATCTTGATTCTTATTGAATTGCTAATATTAGGTGAGTGGAGTACCTAACAATTGAGTTGATCTAATACAACGCCTTGACGAAAACAAGCATTTTATTTAGCCCTTGACATTATTATATGACTCATTTTTATTATACTGTCGTTGTAAAGATCTGTGAACATGTATATCACCGATGGTGAGAGGTGAACTGTAAATAAATATATTTATATTTTAGTTGGCAAAAATTCAATTTTTTTTCTGTTGATGTGGCTGTAAAGGTTCAAGAGAGCATGCAATATAATGTCTCCTAAACAAACAAAAAAACACTTGTTCCTTATACTCTTTATTACTAGACACTAAATCCTTAATGTGCTAATTTGTTGCAAAAACCATTACAATTATATTATACTTTGAAATATTTTTTTATGTCTATAGTCAATGTTCGAAATAGGTACATGTCAAAGATCATCGAGACCACATAAAAACTAATTTTTCTATGCTTTGGGTAGAGAATTTTTTTTTGATAAAAGGTACCCTAGACCCTTTTCTGTACCCCTGTCAATGTGTCTAGAAAATTTCTTGAATCGCTTGAATAATTAAGACGTGAAATGGTAATGAACACATAANAGTACCTAATAAACAACTAAAAACTGCTAAACCTTAAAAACAACTACACTAAAAGTTATTTCAATTTGGATTGCAATATGCTTTAAATTTATTAAATCACATGCCGAAGAATTACTACATAGTAAACATTTTCATAACTGTAAATTTATGGTTAAGGAGGGTTGGTCTACATGTTCATATTGATTTTTGTTAATAACACTCTATGATGATATAATGACACCTATAACAAACGCCACGCCTCATTAACCTATTAATTTTTACTAGATATAATGAAGTTAATTGCTTATTACATCGCTCACGTACTCTAGTAACCTTTACCCGTATATTTATAGACATCACCCAAGTGCATCAATAATGCCACACACAATTTAGAATATGAAGTTTTTAGTCCGAATTATTATAATTTTACTAATTTATACGTATGTAATTGAAAATTCATTTAATAGACGCGTTTCCAGGATTTTTTAATCTTTCATTATTTCGTTATTGGGGACACGAAAAAATCACACTAATGTAGAAATAACAAGCAACTGTGTTAATGACAACAGTAGTTTCAGCGGTTATTATGTCTTTACATTGAGGTAGAGGTACTTCAGAATCTCATGAGTCATGGCCTTGGGTCACGCAGTGACAAAACTCCCTTCGTCTTGAAAACATTGGATGCCACTGTTTACATTTACTTGAAGTTCTCTCCCTTCTTGTATGATGAAAAGTATAATCAAATTAATATTTCTGAAATGTACAATCTTAATGCAATAAGGTTCGGCCTTCATGTATTTTGCGGCCCATGAGATTTTGAAATACCTCTATATATCTATTCCTCATCATCATAAGGTTGTCAGTCCTAAGACTGGTTGGATACGCACCTCCACTCTTTCCTATCCTTAAGTAGAGGTATATGACATGTGTATAATAAGGTAGGAAAATATTATTGCTATATATATTATATCATTATTAAGTACGTAAGTTAAATTATGCAAATATCAAAGTCAGAAAGTGCCCAGAATTATTTAACATGGTACCTTTGTTGAACTAATATTCCAAATCTTCTATAAAATTCCCTTATATATGACAATAGGGATACATACATAGGTATAGATGCACATGTTAAATTGGCAATTTTGCGTGAAAAGCTATTTGGCTTCTAAACATAATAAATGTTTCCACATGTAACAAAAAACATTTATTATGTCAATCTCTGTTATATCCTATTTTCCTGAAGGTAGGTATGTGATGTATTTTTCCAACGAAATTGCCTCTATTTAACACGTCACCGTTTAATATCGGACTGTCAATATTTAATAATAGGATGAAAGGTTATAAGAAATGGTATTTGCACTGTTAAAAACCATTCTAAAGCATTGGCGTTTCGGAGTGGTTCTGATAATTCCAAAATAAGCTGATATAATAAAGAAACGCCTGCCTAAATGTTTTGAATGTCATTTTTTTCGTAATATTCTTACATTAAACGTATTTTTCAAAAGCCTTTCGAAATTTTTATACCATGATTACTAAGTTTTGCAGGTTAAACTTCATGCTTCAATATGCAGTTTGAATTTTTTTATAATGTTTTCAACTCTCACCGATTTTGTTTATTTTCTAAACTTAACTGAGGCATCATCTGTTTTTTAAGACCTTCTACTGATTTTTTTTCATCATACTTTAACCGAGAAAATGCATTGTTTACTAAAACAATTTGTCATTATGTCGCTGCAGGTTATGAGCAAACCACAACACCTGCTCACTTATTAGGTATTACAGTAGAACCTCTTTATGTCAAACTTCCATAAGCTGAAAACCTCCAAAATTCGAAAAAATGTTTTATTCCCTTCCCTTCAAGCCCCAAAACGTCCATTACTCGAAATCTCAACCCTCTATTAGTCGAAATAATTAGTAAGTCCCTGCAAGCCATTGTGGCACATATCTTCCCTCTATAACTCGAAACATTAACCTCTTTATCTCGAACATAGCAATGTTTTATTTTACAACCTTTACAACTCGATAATTTGAAACTTATTACGTCTATAGTTCGAAGAAAACTAAGTTATCGACTTTAAGGATTTACCGACAATGTAAATACACGAACTCTTAACCTCTACAAGTCGAATCAAAATCCTTCGTAAGTCGAAAAGTCTATAATTCGAATTTTTTGGCGTCTCCCTTGATATTCGAGTTATAGAGGCTCTACTGTATATAGCATTGAATAAATATTAATTTCACCACCTATAATGTAATGGGCACTTGAATGTACCAATTTTATATATTGGTCTTTCTCTTGGTCCAGTGAACTATTTCTTCAATACCAAATTACTTTAGTAGTCGTAGCTCATAAGAAAAATGAAATCCAAAACAATTCCAGGAAAAGCTACTAACACTACTATCTCCTTAGAAAAACTCAAAAATGAAATTTAGCCACTAATGATGATGATTTTTCTCAGAAAAGTACTTAGCTCATATTGTTTTCGAATTTAAATTCGACTAAAGATGAGTAACAGATTTACGTAAAAACCCAAAATACAAATGAGAACGCGCTATCACCCACAAACATATATTAATTTAATAATTCTAAATAAAATCTGAAAAAGAAAATTATAAGTACAGTAGCGTTAGGTATGTCCCCGTTTTTTTTTATTATTTTAACTCAATTGCCTTTTAAAAGATAACTGTCACGTAAAACATGGGCTTGTCGTAACCTTGACATTCCAGAGGGTGTTTTCGAACAATTTGACCTATATAATGATATTAGGTGTGCCCGTGATCCACATTTTAACCTATATGCCACTAAAGTTACCTTCACGGAACNTAAATTAAAATTATGCCAGATTTTCCAGCGTCAATTACTGAAGTCGAAAATAAAATCGATACATTTTCATTTGTTGACTGCTGTATCGTACATCAATTATGAACATTAACGATTTAAATCGGATGTTTGGTTCCTTTTGTTAAATTAAAAATTATTTAATAAGTAACGAAGTGTTGACTCCAAAGAAATACTCAAAATATTTAGGTATCGAAAACCGAAATATATTTCTGATATTTAAAATTATGCCAGATTTTCCAGCGTCAATTACTGAAGTCGAAAATAAAATCGATACATTTTCATTTGTTGACTGCTGTATCGTACATCAATTATGAACATTAACGATTTAAATCGGATGTTTGGTTCCTTTTGTTAAATTAAAAATTATTTAATAAGTAACGAAGTGTTGACTCCAAAGAAATACTCAAAATATTTAGGTATCGAAAACCGAAATATATTTCTGATATTTAAAATTATGCCAGATTTTCCAGCGTCAATTACTGAAGTCGAAAATAAAATCGATACATTTTCATTTGTTGACTGCTGTATCGTACATCAATTATGAACATTAACGATTTAAATCGGATGTTTGGTTCCTTTTGTTAAATTAAAAATTATTTAATAAGTAACGAAGTGTTGACTCCAAAGAAATACTCAAAATATTTAGGTATCGAAAACCGAAATATATTTCTGATATTTAAAATTATGCCAGATTTTCCAGCGTCAATTACTGAAGTCGAAAATAAAATCGATACATTTTCATTTGTTGACTGCTGTATCGTACATCAATTATGAACATTAACGATTTAAATCGGATGTTTGGTTCCTTTTGTTAAATTAAAAATTATTTAATAAGTAACGAAGTGTTGACTCCAAAGAAATACTCAAAATATTTAGGTATCGAAAACCGAAATATATTTCTGATATTTAAAATTATGCCAGATTTTCCAGCGTCAATTACTGAAGTCGAAAATAAAATCGATACATTTTCATTTGTTGACTGCTGTATCGTACATCAATTATGAACATTAACGATTTAAATCGGATGTTTGGTTCCTTTTGTTAAATTAAAAATTATTTAATAAGTAACGAAGTGTTGACTCCAAAGAAATACTCAAAATATTTAGGTATCGAAAACCGAAATATATTTCTGATATTTAAAATTATGCCAGATTTTCCAGCGTCAATTACTGAAGTCGAAAATAAAATCGATACATTTTCATTTGTTGACTGCTGTATCGTACATCAATTATGAACATTAACGATTTAAATCGGATGTTTGGTTCCTTTTGTTAAATTAAAAATTATTTAATAAGTAACGAAGTGTTGACTCCAAAGAAATACTCAAAATATTTAGGTATCGAAAACCGAAATATATTTCTGATATTTAAAATTATGCCAGATTTTCCAGCGTCAATTACTGAAGTCGAAAATAAAATCGATACATTTTCATTTGTTGACTGCTGTATCGTACATCAATTATGAACATTAACGATTTAAATCGGATGTTTGGTTCCTTTTGTTAAATTAAAAATTATTTAATAAGTAACGAAGTGTTGACTCCAAAGAAATACTCAAAATATTTAGGTATCGAAAACCGAAATATATTTCTGATATTTAAAATTATGCCAGATTTTCCAGCGTCAATTACTGAAGTCGAAAATAAAATCGATACATTTTCATTTGTTGACTGCTGTATCGTACATCAATTATGAACATTAACGATTTAAATCGGATGTTTGGTTCCTTTTGTTAAATTAAAAATTATTTAATAAGTAACGAAGTGTTGACTCCAAAGAAATACTCAAAATATTTAGGTATCGAAAACCGAAATATATTTCTGATATTTAAAATTATGCCAGATTTTCCAGCGTCAATTACTGAAGTCGAAAATAAAATCGATACATTTTCATTTGTTGACTGCTGTATCGTACATCAATTATGAACATTAACGATTTAAATCGGATGTTTGGTTCCTTTTGTTAAATTAAAAATTATTTGATAAGTAACGAAGTGTTAACTCCAAAGAAACATACTCAAAATATTTTCAAAACTGAAATATATTTGTGATATTTAAAATTATGCCAGATTTTCCAGCGTCAATTGCTGAAGTCGAAAATAAAATTGATACATTTTCATTTATTGACTGCTGTATCTTTGGTTCCTTTTGTTAAATTAAAATTATGCCAGATTTTCCAGCGTCAATTACTGAAGTCGAAAATAAAATTGATACATTTCCATTTGTAGGCAAACGTTGACTGGTGTATCGAAGGCGCGAAAACATTTGTTGTGGTTTGTGTTGTAGTATTTTCAAAGTGTATGTTGTTGAGTTACTATCCACATACATTTATATTTGTCGTGGTTAGCGTTGCAGCCCGCCGTCATGGGTAAGTAGGAAGTAGTTCCGCATTGTTTCTCGTCCCCACTCGTTTGTTCTTGTTCATTTTTATCTGTTGGCCCCCGACCAGCGCAGCGGTCTCTTGTCAGTTTGTATGTAAGTATAAGTGTGCCATGTGCTATTTAAATGTATTATGTCGACGTATTCAGCGTGTACATGTACACGGCGGCCGTCTCGGAGATATTTTACAGTTGCTGCTTTAACCGCGGAGACATCAACGGGCGCGCAAGACACGAACCCGCACACAGTTCGTTGAATTTTAAATATTTGACGCTTGTAACGCTACATAATAATCCAATTAGACGTATCTACATCTACATATGTTCCAATAGATTCCATACAAGGAGAAAACTAAATTTTTATGACAACGCAAAAATTACAATTTTCGATTGTAAATGACTGAATTTGTAGTAGAAATAGTAGAATTTATTAGGTGACTTGTGATAATCTCAATTCTGACGTTTTTTTGAAAATTAATTTAAGTTTTTTAATTATTATAATTTAATGTGTAATATCAACTGAAATACCTACTAAATTATTTGCACTGTTTTTAAAAATTAGGGTCCAAATTGTAATTTTTATTATTTTCGCTTATGAAGCAACGGGATAATGGGATAAATTGTAAATATCGGTTTAATATTTAAGCAAATTTTCCTTTTTCATTTTCTCCGTGTAGTTAGGATTTTGTAAAAAATTAGAAGAATATCAGAAGAAGAGGAAGAAGAACAAAAACATTGCATCATTTTACGAGAAATGTATAAATTTTGAAATGTAACTGCATGGAAGAAATATAATATTTCCAATTCTATAATATGAGAGACAATTTACAGTCAAAATTTGAACTCATATGTTGTTATATAAGTTGACAAAAATGTCTGATATTTTTGAAAAAGAGAGGGCACGTTTTTTAAAGGAAGTCTAAAAAATTAATACTTTACACCATGATGGTGTAAAAATACCTTCTTCTGAATCTAATCAAAATATATAAATAATAATTTTCGTTGCCTAAAATAATTTTAAAACACCCAGTACAGTCGTGACCTAACTGTCTAATACTGCGTAATAAGTAGAGATATTACCGAACGGAAGTAATAGCTCAATTACTTAATTAATTGCCATATCTAAATTGTTTTTATAGCTGTAGGTACGGCCCCTTTTAAAGTTGTTGCACTTAATAATGATCATTTTATTCTGCTGACAAGAAAAGATATGAATCCAATTGAGAACAAGGTGCGATATCCTTGAGACCCACACGAACGAACAACTTCCCAATATAAAAATTATAAATAAATAAATGTTTTTCAATTAATAGAAATCCCAAATTTTACTTTTTTTTTCAGATACTATAATGTTGTTTAATATTTTCACACATTTTTAGCGGCACCTTAAAACTGCACTTTTAATCGAATAATTTTGGGAATTTATACTACTTTGCAAGCTTTTGGTTATAATTTTTTTAGAAGAGTTCAAAGTGGCAAAATACCTTTTTTCCGTTTTTTTCAAGTTGTTTTCTCTCAACATAATGGTTGTACTGAAAAAACTTTTACATTAAACTTGTGGGCAACTCAGAAACTTTCAATTTGAACTGCAAAAAGGTCATATTCCTTGAATGTATAGCAAAAATAGCCAAAAACGGTTGACACCGTTATTCTTTTGCAGTTGCAAAGCTTATTTTTTTCATATTTTTAACGCACAATGTTGAAGTCCTTCCACCTTAATGTCGAATACAAATTTTGCAAAACCCGATCGGCAAATTTGTTAAGTTTGTAAAGTCGTTAAGTACTTTATTTATCCATCTCGAGACATCTAATGTTTATTGCTACGGTTAATTTTTAAAAAAAGACATACTTTTCAAGTAAGATATTTTCTTCTTGAAGACTTAGTGTTGAAAAACACTTTGTCGTGTAAAAAAAGAAAACTAGAGCAAACAAAGCATTTATAAATCTAAAGGTCATGGGGCCTAAAGAAGCATAGTCCCCTCTACATGATTTATTCCCGCTTCCTGCAGAGTTACAGAAGGATATAGAATGGTTTTCATTCAAACATTTCAATTTTATGCGTGACTGTGAATTACCCAAATATATCAGCATTTTAGAACTTTAAAATGCTAATTTCTTAGGTCATAAGACTGGTTGGACACACACCTCCATTCCTTCCTATCCTGAGCTAATCTTCGCATTTCCCTAGAACTATAGACCATCCCACATATTTAACTATTTTTGAATAATCATCTAATCTAGGTCTACCTTTAGTACTCTTAACTTCTTTTTTCTTCTATTAAGTCTCTAACCAGCCCTTCATGCCTGAGAAGATGTCCTACCAACCTATGAATCTCGCTTATTTCTTATTGACTTCCATAGCGCCCTCTGTTCTCCTACTCTTTCTAATTTCTCAGGTACCTTTATTAATATTTTTTCCAGGAACTATTTGATTTAAAAGTAGTTGAGAATAATAACGCTTCAAAGCTAAAGATGCTTTGGAACATGTTCACCTATTTATATAAAATGTTTGTCATGTATCTACCTGGGAAAGTCTTATTTCATATTAGGCTGGAATAAAAAAATCGCTGGATAAATACATATTGTTCCTTTGCCGATTATTCAACTGCTCATTTTGTTCTTCTACGTAGTGTAAAGGAACTTTTAATAAGATGAGTATTAAGAGCCCACACAATGTGGAAGCAGACCGCCTTTCATAGTCGACGTCTGGCGCTAACTCCAACCTCGCGCTCTAGCAGCACGCAACGAACTTATGTTCTCCTGCTAGCCAAATTTCAAAATTCTCTTACCCCTTTACTTTTCGCATATCTGGCATTCTTCGGCACACACATCAACATTGCTCGCATTGTCTCAACGGAAACGAGGACCCTCTTGTAAGTCATGCGGCTTTGTCATATTCCGTTCTTGATTTTCGATAATTCCTGCATAAATTACGAGAAGTATTCGCCACGGCGTGAGAGAGCGAGCGTTACTCTACCGGTTCGACCGCGCCTACTGCCTGAAAATCGAGCTACGTCTCCACACCAGTTTCTGTTCTCCTACTAGCGAGAGAGGCCAAATCCGACAACTTCTGTCAGTCATTTTGGATGACATTCGCAAACGGCCGTATCAGAATTTTGACGATGGTCAAGAACGGCACAATGGTAATCGACTTTTCCACATCGAAATTAATATAATCAAGGAAAGCTGCGGTTTTCCTACTTTCCTCGGGAAACGTACGTATCAAGCACGCGACTAACGTGAGCGCCACGGATTCGAAGCGTCGGTACGAACCTCAAACCGAAAGCCACTCATGATATCCTGATATATAAAAGGCTTTATTTCTCAAACACTCCCACGCTTCACAATTACCAATTTTGATACTGACGAGCACTGGTCATTCTTGAAGGGTAGACACGCCTTTTAAAAAAAATATTCACTTTTCAAAGTAATTTACTATATTTTACCTATCAATATTACGTAAACCATCCGCTGTTGTGTTAGTGAGGCAGACCTCCGAACACAGTAAAGTTATATGACAGTATGCGCCATCTGTAGGCAGTGGCACCGAATTGAATGCTCTGGTTTATGGTAAAAGTCAATAACAACAAAGGCTGCAATAGTGGCACTTTGATATAATTCAAATAAATTAGACTCTAATAAAAATGATGAAATAATAAATAAAATAATCAATGTACATGTCAAAATCTAAATCGTCAATGAGCAAAGAATCTGATTTACAAATCAAGAAAAAAGGATAATTCTAAACTCGTTATTAATACATCACGAAAACTAAACAGTGGAAGAGAATAATGGACTAAGAAACTTCAGAACAATCAAAAATCGTTCTGCTTCTACCTAGCATCATATCCTGTATAATTTAAGCAACTTCTACACTTTGAAAAAGAGTTGGAAAGAATTTAAATCTTTAAATATAAAAAAAAAACAGCGGGTGGACCAGGCTGCTGAAGGGCATTGTCAAAATTTGACAGTTCAATTTTTCAAGTTGATAAATTCACTCCGTTATATAATACAGTCATTATTTAGGAAATTCCTGGTAGGTAAATTATATTTATTGCCAATTAACCCTCTAATTGTATGATAAGGATAAGAAAATAAAATACAAAATCATTTGGTAATTATGCATCATTCCAAATTGGGTTAAGGAGGTGGGGTAACAGTAAATAAATATATAATTTTCTTAGAATGAGCTTAAATTTCTGTTTTGTTTCCGATAGCAATATACTGAAGCCGATGGGAGTGAATTTAATTGCAACCTTTTTTTCACATCACTCAGGTCATCAACAGGAGTGAATTTGGTTCTGGACGTGCCGATCCATCCTGAATATTATCTTAACCCGATATGGGTAATGTAAAATTTAGAACTGCAATCATTCAACTGTGCATAACTTAAGGTAAATTTATTGGGAGTTTTTATTCGATGGAGCAAGAATTTCAGTTGTTACTTTGTCCAAATCGAGAACTTCATTTTCTGGCATAGGAGGAAATAAACTGAGAAATTCTTCATTACTTTTCTTGTCCATGTGAGAACTTTTGTTACTTTACTCGAGGTGTTTTGACCTATGTGAGATTATACACTTGCCATTTTTAAGGAACTCAAGGTATCTTTTATTCTAAGGAACTTAAAATCTACAATTGTGTGGTCCATGCAAAAAAATGCTGGACAAGTCCCTGTGGCTACATATATTTTTGTTACGATATAATATCACTTTTGTATATAGCTTTGATATTTTTTCCCAATTCAACATTGTAATGTATAATTCAATTNTCGACTTTAAGGATTTACCGACAATGTAAATACACGAACTCTTAACCTCTACAAGTCGAATCAAAATCCTTCGTAAGTCGAAAAGTCTATAATTCGAATTTTTTGGCGTCTCCCTTGATATTCGAGTTATAGAGGCTCTACTGTATATAGCATTGAATAAATATTAATTTCACCACCTATAATGTAATGGGTACTTGAATGTACCAATTTTATATATTGGTCTTTCTCTTGGTCCAGTGAACTATTTCTTCAATACCAAATTACTTTAGTAGTCGTAGCTCATAAGAAAAATGAAATCCAAAACAATTCCAGGAAAAGCTACTAACACTACTATCTCCTTAGAAAAACTCAAAAATGAAATTTAGCCACTAATGATGATGATTTTTCTCAGAAAAGTACTTAGCTCATATTGTTTTCGAATTTAAATTCGACTAAAGATGAGTAACAGATTTACGTAAAAACCCAAAATACAAATGAGAACGCGCTATCACCCACAAACATATATTAATTTAATAATTCTAAATAAAATCTGAAAAAGAAAATTATAAGTACAGTAGCGTTAGGTATGTCCCCGTTTTTTTTTATTATTTTAACTCAATTGCCTTTTAAAAGATAACTGTCACGTAAAACATGGGCTTGTCGTAACCTTGACATTCCAGAGGGTGTTTTCGAACAATTTGACCTATATAATGATATTAGGTGCGCCCGTGATCCACATTTTAACCTATATGCCACTAAAGTTACCTTCACGGAACTGATTACGTCTTTAGATTTTAAAACTTCAACGTACACTAATTCAAACAATATACTTAGTAAAAGAATGAATTAAATATTGAAAACCACTTGTTGACATATCGACTTCACATTCAGAAAATCAAATGTTTGTATTATTTGCATCACCGAAAACACCTGTAAAATATGTACCATTTCCTCACTCGAAACTACTTTCTACATCTTTTTCTCTGTAGATCTATCCCGAAAATCATGTGTTTTTAATAGTATGTATACAGTGCGCATGTCTTTTAAACTTGGAATCACATGGAAAACCCATACGAGGTTTATAAAAAAAAAATGAATTTTGGACAAGTGTACTGTTGTAAATTGTGGAAGTACATCGCTTTCTATTTCATCGTCGATCTCTACATCTTATCTATATGTCCTTGCTCTTTCTTTTATTTATGATTTGACCTGCAGTTTTAGTATCTTCGCCCACTACTTAGTTGCATTTACTAGGGTCAATTGAAAAGTCCCCGGCCTGACACATAGATGGCGGCACCAGAACTAAATCCATATGATTTTCAGTTAGTCCTAACCTTCAAAAGACGCGTCTATAAATTTGACGGCTGTCGGATCATTAGTTTGTGAATTATAGCATTTTTAGTGAAGCAACTTTTGTTATTGTGAAAAAAATGGATAAAAAGGAATTTCGCGTGTTGATAAAATATTGCTTTTTGAAGGGAAAAAATACAGT
>NW_020439034.1:572609-598136 GCF_000699045.2 Agrilus planipennis | reverse complement strand
TTGTAATGTATAATTCAATTCTTTCTATTGTAAATATCTCCTATTATTATTAAAATATATAAATATCCTTTCAAATGTATCTTCTCAAAACCTTTTGTATCTGTACCTTTCTATTATTATCTCTACAAATTACTTTATTACTTGTACTTTCCACTAATCTTTTAACATTTTAATTTCGTTTACTAACAGCATGAGGTGTATAATTCTTAATTGCATTTTAATATTGGGTTTCTAGCTACATTGGGCCGAAATCTGTTTCTTAGTATTTCATCTAATCACTCTTTCCAAATTTCATTATCTTCTGATTCGATCCCTACTTTAGTTAAAATACTTCTAGCTCCACCCTTTTAATCTTCGTCAAAATTTATTTTCAAAACTACTAACACTTCCGATCTATTATTCAACTGTTCCACTTCTTCCTTCAGCGATTGTTAATTAAATTTGTTTCCACCAAAAAACCTAAATCCCTAAAAAAAGTTAGAGGTTCGAAAAATACGTTCTGTTCCTTCTACATATAAATATGTGCACCATACACATATCAGTTATTCTTCAATAGGAAACAAGATTATGGTCATTGAATAGTCTATAACTGCTTATGAACTCCTATTCCTCCGATACTATACTTTCCAATAAATTCACGCTCCAGTGAACACACACAAAATGGTGGGAGCCTAACAGAAAACCGGCATGTGTTAGCAACTTCCTTCTCTGTTAATCATGACACGCCTTCCGCTTATGAATACAATGAAGAAATTTCATTATACGTATGCATAATTAAACTTATAATCATCATTTACGCATTTGGAATTCTTGGTTCTTTTCCGTTTGTAATGTAAAACGAAATACGTTTTTGTGACACTTCTGATGGGTATACTCGATTATTAAAAAAAAATTAAAAAGCAAACGAATTTATTAATACACCAAAATACCCACATTTATTTATTTCTAATACGTAGCATCTACGTCTATTAATTTTTTTTTGACATTATTAGATAGATAAAGTAACATATCACCAAGGTATTAGATAAGTAAAGTTAAGAATTTCTTTTTTGTTTCCAATACTCTCCCTTGCACTACACATCGAACTATAGCTGAGCAGTGAATTGAAGTTGAGCGCTCAATTTATCCCGTACCATTCTACCAAAATCGGGATGAACGTTTGTAAAATTAACGATGGCTCTGTTCTGAATGAAATCGGAAGCATCTCTTAGTGCCATAAGTCCATTTCCGAGTACAATGTTTTCTACCATTCTCTCTTTTTCCCCTTGATCCAAAACTCGTACCCAAAGTACCCTGGGTTGTGAATAGGGATCATCATTACCATTATCGTACCGTACAGCATTACCAACAATCGGGAATTCTGGGGACAGCGCTTTAGCTCTAGGATCCGGCTCCGGTCCCCCAAAACTGTTGGGATGATAAATGGGGGCACCGTTTTGGCTATGGAGTGTAAACTTCCCGTCTCTGCTGAAATTTCGTACTCGAACATTGTTGTTGACGGGAATTTGATTGTAGTTAGTCCCCAAACGGTACCTCTGGGTGTCCCCATAAGCAAACAGTCGCCCCTGAATAAATCTGTCTGAAGATGGCTCGATTCCAGGGATTAAATGAGCAGGATCAAACGCCAACTGCTCTATATCGGCAAAGTAGTTGTCAGGATTTCTGGTTAACTCGAATTTTCCAACAGGAATCAAAGGATAGTCGGCGTGGGGCCAAATTTTGCTAACGTCAAAAGGATCGAAAGGACTCTCTAAAGCTTGTTTTTGGGTCATAACCTGGATGAACATTCTCCAAGAGGGGTAATTCCCGGCGGCAATGCTGTTATACAAATCCCGCGTGAAGTAGTCAGGATCCTCACCTGCTATCCTAATTGCGTCCTGAGGATCTAAATTTTTGATACCTTGATCCGTGAAATGATGAAATTTACAGTAAACCAGAACACCCTGATCGTTTAACAAGGAGAATGTGTCTGCACCATAGCCGTGCATGTGTCGATAACCATCTGGTATTCCCCTATCGGTGTAGACGATCATGGTTTGGTGTAGTGATTCTGGACGCAGGGTCAGATAGTCCCAGAACTGTTCTGGATCTCTCAAATGCGTTACAGGATTCCTCTTTAACACGTGGATGAAGCTCATGAAGTTGACAGGATCTTTTACGAAGAAAAGAGGCGTATTATTGCCAACGAGATCCCAAATGCCATCCTCGGTATAAAATTTAATTGCAAACCCCCTGACGTCTCTAACGCTGTCGGCATATCCCATTTCTCCGGCTACCGCTGAAAATCTTATGGCAATAGACGTTCTTTTGTTAATCGCAGAAAAAACAGATGCTGCAGTGTACTGGGTTATGTCGTTGGTAACAACGAAGTAGCCGAAAGCTCCAGCTCCTTTAGCATGGACGACTCTTTCGGGAATACGTTCTCTATCGAAGTGGGCTAATTCATCGACCATGTCATAATTCTGAAACAGAATTACCCCTCTCGGGCCTGCTGTAAGAGAAGCGTCTTTTTCGACAATAGGGTTTCCGCTAGTTGTCGTGGCTGAACCAGTTGGCTGAAAATAATCAAGGAATGCAGACAAACATTCACCCAAGCTTTCAATGTTATTTTCACGTTTTAATTGTACAGAATTAATATAAGACACACTGATGTTTTTGAAAAAAATCGTTGTTTAATTGAAAACTAATGTACCTAGTGATAACTGCGACTGAATTTTCAAAAAATACAAGCAAAAATTGATATAATATCTGAATTATTATCAAAACAACAGAGAGAAGGTATTAGATAAAATTTAAAACAGAGAATAAAAATTTGTATTTTGTATTTGTAATCGTTTTACTTTTTATAGAACTCTATATTTTAACAAACGAATGACTTGCATTAAATAAATGAATTTTACCTTATTTGTTCTTTGGGCATATTCCAAAAGTTGATTAAGAGCAGGTTCCCGAACTTTTAACAACGGCATTGCTTGTAGATATTACGTACTACTCTCAAGACTAGTCAGTAAATGGTTAAAACAATTATTTGATACTATTTTAGAGTGTAAACAAACTACTGCATTTTATATGCAAAAATAGTATGTATCTCCACCATGTAAAACTCATAATCACATCAGGAAGTGTGTGGACAGTCTGCGGCTAATCAGGAAGAAATGCATTTTGAAGACAACAGTGTTGAAATTTGATTTCCGTAAACAAATATAAATTGTTGCGAGATCTACTCTTATATATTTAATTATAACTATGTAACAATCTTTTCCTTACATTATGGGCGTGAAGTGAATGTATTATATGGGCATGGTGGATATCCCAAATATTTAGAACAAAATTTATGAAAAATAAAATAGTGAAGATTAACTATTTAATATGAACATTTTTAAATAACTTAAACCATATTTTCGATAGAAAGTAAACCGCCTTTTAAAGGGAGACCTTCTCAAACTTTAGACATGGGCTTCGCCTCATTTAAAACTGGCAGAGTACAGAAACCTAATTAGTGAAATTTAAAAATTCCTACTAATTAAACATCTCCAAATTTGAACGGATGGGTTTATTGTGGTTGGTGCTTAGCACCTAAACTTTAATCATTGCGATCATCACCTGTACAATAACCCAAACTAAACCCTTGATACATCGCACATCACATATACATCAATCAGGAAATCTTTATAGGGTCTTCAGTTCTAAGACTAGTCAGACACAGTCTCCGTTCTTTCCTATTCTGAGCTAATCTTCGCATTTCTCTAAAACTATAACATCTCATATCCTGAACTATTTGTGAACAGTAATCTTATCTAGGTCCACCTCTACTCCTCTTAACTGTTGTTTTTAATCCTAAAATGTCCTCAACTAGTCCTTCATGCCTGAGAAAGTGTCTTACCAACCTATCTCGCCAATTTTTTATTGACTTTCATAACTCCCTCTCTTCTCTTATACATTCTTTCTAACACCTCTTCATTTCTATAACCATCCTTATCCACAGTATCTTCATAATTCGCCTGTAACACCATATTTTGAACACTTCTAACTTATTCCGCAGCGCTTTCCGTTCACGTTTACTACAGAGCTTTTAACAATATTTTTTGAAGTTCTAAATTAACCGTTAGAGAGCATACAAGTGACTTCTTTTTATCGCAGGCGACTTGATCCCGCGCTATACTTTGTTTTATATCTCTACTGCTCCTTCCATCCTAAGTTATCTGAACTCCTAGATATCGAAAATAAACAACTTCTTCTAATTTTTTGTCTCCTATCTGCATATTCACGCTTTTCCTACCTTTTTTTAATGATCAATAATAATGACGAAATTGTAAAATTTGAATTACTTGACTACACACATATTCTTATTATTAGTGTTGACGAGATCCACTCCATTGATTTTTCAGGATAATAACAGGAAGCGTGGGTTTTATCAGTCCGGAAGGACCACCTCGTCCTCCTGCTCTCCTACTCTCAAATTATTTAGATAAGCTGAACTAGATTCAGCTTAGCGTCGACGATCGCGTGTGTGCCAGACCGCTAATCCGCTTATCTCTTATCGATCCAGTGACGTCGCTACGGACGGGCGTCGCGACGCATCAAAAACCATCCCCTGTTTCGTTCATGCAATCCTGTCTCGAATGACGCCATTTTCGCGAAAGCTCTCGACTTTCCCGGAAAAGCTGCCCTGAGCTTTCAACAACTTTCCACGCTTTTCAGAGCCATTTTCATGAAATCCTGGTTCGGAAAATCCGATCGCTGTGAAAGTTCTCTCGACATGTGCTTTTCTCCTTTATCCTTAAAGCAAGAATGTGCTACGACGTGCTCCAAGGTTACGAACGTTGTAATGCAATTCGCTTACGAAAAGGGAAAATTAGAAAGTTGTTGACGACGGCGCAGATATTACGGAATTTGTTCAGAAAAAGAAACAGGGCGGCCAAAAATACGTTTTCTTTCTTTTTTTGTTAAGTATTCATTAAAAATCTTTTTTTAAGAACAAACCACAATTCACTTTTAAAAAAATTCTACGTTGTGGCTAGGGTTGCCACCTTTTTAGGCTTTACATAAAGTATTTCTTGACTAAAAGGTTAAAAAAAAAAAGTACTCAGCATAAAAATAAAGTATTTTATTTTTTGTTACACCTAGCAGCCAGTAACAAATTGCTGTCGCTCTTAAATACATTAATAGCCTCTAAACATGGCAAACAAAGATTTAAGTAAACTAAAAATTCATTTTTAAGTAGTTTTAATGAAGCTTTATTCCTGTCGTCCCGCCACTTTGGGTTCATAACAAAGAATACTCTTTCTGTAAATACTGAAGTGGCCGGAACGGACAGCAAAAGTGACACTACCTTGAACAGATTTGGGAAACGAGGTTGTTCTGTAAATACGGCTTGCCATTTTTTCTGTTGTGCAATATTATTGATGTAAAAATACTCTGAATTTCGAATAATCGCTTACAAAATTACGATGTTTACTTAAGGCCTTAAATAAAGTATTTTTGCGTACTTAAGTATAACGTACGCACAGTCGAAATAGAGTACAATACTTTATAATAAAGTACTGGTGGCAACCCTATTTGTGGCAGGAAACATGAAACATTCATTACAGAAGGTATAAATCGTAACTACTTCTTCCAACTTTCTCCATATTCCACATGTTTCTAATTTCGAAAAAACTCAACATCATACAGTAAAATCGCATACCTAAGGACTATTTTTTACCACTTAACTGCGGAACTATATCTGCCGTCTTAACCAAACGGTCCTTACCAGTACTGTATTTAAGTAGATAAATTTAGGTATGTAATTTATCCTTTTGTTTAACCGACAATGAGTAGGTACTTACTCATGAAAATACAATTTTATGTGATTTTCTATTACCAATGTTCAGTGAACATAGAAATTACATAGGAATTGTATTAGAATTTGGATAAATTGGTATATAAACGTCAGGAATATATTTTTTGATCCACGTCATCTCTTAAACTAAGTGAACTAACGAACTGTTTTACAAAGCAGAACACCTTCGAATATAAATTATAACCATTCTTCTACATCATTTCGTATTATTCAAAAGATGATGCATGTAAGAGTATCCCCTATGTCTAATACTCTACTCGCCACTAGTGTATATACTTCTTCTAGGTTTTCTCCATCGAATAAAATTTATATTTATTTTAATTTTCTTTTGTCAAATTTTAACGATGACTAATTTCTTGATGCTCAATTTCATTGACATTCTGCAGCTCATTATTTACGTATCTTATTTTATTTGCCAAAAAAGCTTCGTCAGGTTCTACTATATATATATATACAGTGTAAACTCTATATAACGACACTTAAGGGACTGAACATTCGGCGTTATAAGGAGTGGTCGTTAAATGGAGAGAAACAAAAGATATTATTTTACTATTCTATGATAATATGCATTTACCAATCTAGTACACATTTTGCACATGAATATTATTCATACATTGCGTATAGCCTGTTATCTTCGTCTGATGTTTTTTGCTGCTCCAATATTTTAATTGTATTTTGTTACGTATCTTATTCATATCTTGAGATACTGCTGGATCAATTTGATCATATAAAAAGTATTTTTTTTATAGTTTCGCTGCATCAAGTGCTTGTTTGATGCTTGGTGGAGGGACAGGATCGTCTTCTTCAACAACGTACACAGCTGCAGTTCCTATCTATTTCGGCAACTTAGAAAGTACTGCTAAATGACTTATAATGCCGCATTGTTGTCGTTAAATAGAGTGAGCGTGACGCTATATAGAGTGTAATATTGTATAGAAAACAATGTAAACAAACCAAAGTCAAGCAATTTCGTCGTTTTAAGGAGTTTGTCGTTGAATCGAGTGACGTTATAAAGAGTTTACCCTGTATATATTATTGATTTTGTGACGTCCACGATTACAAAACACGGACTCGCCTTATTGGGGAGAATCGCGATTTTCTTCTGTAGTCCTATTAAAAGTAACATTTGTTTGGGGATAGATTTCCATGGAAAGCGCGGGAATTTCCTCGACAACTTCGAGGAGTATACGAGCGCGTTTCATGCTATCCTAATCGAAAAAGTGCCAAGTTACTCGAAACTGGACATAACTTACATCCCTCGGAATGTTTACGATCATCAGATAAAGGAACGTTTCAAACAAGTTCTTTTTATTACTCGTACGCGGAGTAATAAAAATAACGACTTCGTCTTTCTCCTCGAGCGAGCGTGCTTTCTACGTGACTGTATTAAGTAGGTGTGTACCTAAAAATTAGAGATCTCAGCATTCTAAGTACGTTCATAAAAAAAGAGTGCGAGACGATCGGTCGCACGGCTCACGCGTGTGCGTGATTAAAACGAGCACCATAAGAATTTCAATGAAATCGCGCTAAATACTTCCTTCATGGTCTTACTTACTCTCACACTTTTCTGGCCTACTATAGGTGCAAAAAACTGAAAACCTTTAGAAAACTTTATTGTGATACTGTTTCATAGAGTGACAGAAGACCAAGATGATTTTGGAACCTACAAACAATGAATACTTTTTAACTATTCGGCTCGAAGGACCATGTTAAAAAGCTCGTTCTCTTGACAAAACATTGTTGTTTTTACCAGTATATTGCTATACTACATACAATGACAACGGATCACAGAAAACACAGACTTGAAGGACCAGCGTCCAGCGATTAAAAGGATCCGTATTGTACATGCGTTTAATAACTCTTAGATATATACGTACACAGTTACTAATTAATAAAATAAAATACTTGTGGTTTACTTGAATCAATATGTAATTAAAATTGTAAATTTTTTATATTTCAAGACTCTAATTTTGCCAATAAACCAACAATAGTTTAGGAGTGATCTTTTTATTACCTTGCTACGTTTCGACCGTCAGTTTCAATCATCATCAGGCAAAAAAAACGAATAAAAGTCACTGGTTTATTGGCAAAACTAGAGTCTTAAAATACAAAAATTATTACACAGCAACCAACAAAATTAGATTCCTTTTTACACGTAAATTTTTTATGTTTCAGGACTTTCAGGAAAAGGCATAAAATTGAATATATTAGAATCATTAAAAATTACAATAAAATAAGAAATTACAATTCCAATTCGTTATTGAATAACAAAAAGATCAATCTATTACAGTTGCTCAAACATCAGCTCCATCCTTATCACTAGAGTTAAATACAAGCAACAATTTTGTAAATTAATTTTGTGCAATATTATCTAGCTTGATAAAGTTGCAGTGCAGTAAAAATATGGTCGAGATGTAAGTTACCTATCTATTCAATATATTTGCAAAAAGTTTATTTTGTGTTTTATATAATTTAAATAATAAAACCATACTCTGACAACAATCCCCATACCCCATGTTATAACGGTGATAACATTTATTATTCAAATTAAGCTTTATTTAATTGTATGTAACAAAATCCAGTATTCGTTTATGTTTGTCTTTTCAGGTTCAACATTCTTGTTTTGTATTTTGGTTACTGCATTTATTTACTTAGGTTTAAAGTTTCCGTTTATGTTGATTCCTACAGGCACCTAAATACTTTAGATTGCAAGGATCATTAAATTCCCATCTAGGCTGTATTTTCCATATTTTCAAATGATTCACATTTCTATTATTGTCATCTGACCTGTAGATTCATGTTTATATTATTTTCGGGTCGTTGTTACCTGTTTACGAAGACTTGTATATTTCTTTGTGTATTTGTCTCTACAATTCAATGTTAATATAAGTAGTTGACCACTAGCCGACACAGTAGTTCTATACCATCTCTCAAACGATTTATTTTTGCTCTAATTCCTTTTCTTGTACACCGTAAATTAGGTAAACATTTAAGTTAGTTATAAACAGTGTTTTATTTTCTTCACGTATTCACGAAATTTTGAACTATCGAGTTTCAAACTGAAACTTGAAAGGGCTCTCAAAATAAATTAATTTTGTGCCCAAAACACCCCCCAATAGTTACAAATTGCCAATTTCAATTAAATCAAGTAAAAATACCGTCTATTACTTCCCAATAAGATTATGTATTTTATCCATTGTTATCTGTAACGTAATCATCTTCTAAAAAGGCAAGCTTTCAATCACGATATTAGTTTAAAGTGTATTGGCAACGATTTCCGATCGCACATCAGCTTCTCAAACCAACCCCGTTGGTCCTTATGCAGTCCTGTTGGTTTCCAATATTTTCGGCCAAATATGTAGGGCAATTTTGCCAATAATTTCAATCGTGCCAATTCTGCAAACGATTTTCGATAGGTTACTGCTGTCGTCCTTCTTGTCTGAACCGTTTTTGCAATAAGAATTGCGGAAAAGGATTGAGTGAACTGGTTGCGTATCTCTGCATCAGAAACCGTAATGACAAAGCAAGGCGAGCAGGCACTCCATCGACCAGTTGCTATGGTCACAGTGCACGAACTTGGAGATTAGCTCTGTTGAGGGTTGGATAGAACCCCATGTCGTTTATGCTACCCTGCTTCAAATGGATGTGCAGCACTGCCACCATTCAAGGATTCGCGAGTTTAGTACTTTCAGTATACCTCATATAGGATTAAAGAAAGTAATTTTACCACCTGAAGGGTCATAAAGAGGTCAATTTGTGCCATTGATTCATCCCAGCGTTAGATTTTTTATTTGCTTAAACTTTTAAAGGTCATCATGTTTTTTCTTGTTTGTTTGCATAATCAATCTAATAGACGTCAGTTACGTGTCGATCACCATAATCTAACGGTCTTTTAAAACCATTCTTTGGATTTCTTCCACCAAATATTTTAGAAATCGGCATCCAAATTTATGCATATTCTATTAACGATTTTTATTTTCTTCAAATTCGCAAACTCAGTAGGAAATGCTTCCGTACGCACAAAAAAAAATCCAAAATAGAATAGACATCGATAAGTCTAAATAGTTATAGAAGGTGAACCTTTTCCGGGAAGGAAAAATCTCGAGGATGATAAAGAACCAAAACACGTTCTTTTTATTTTTTCTTGAAATAGATGTTAAAACTAGAAAGTACAGGAATAACGGCATGCCGAGGGTGGTGGTGTTTGTGCGTAGATTAATTTTTTGTCAAGCACAGCTTACACGCCAAACTAACTTTGTGTGAATTTATTAAAATTTCAAGAGTTAACTTAAAATTATTTATTAATGTATATTTACAAGAACGATAGATTTACTATGTTACAAGTTACGCGGTTGAACAGGATCTGTCTTTATTTTTTATTGTAGGTATAAACTTACAATTAATATAAGATTTGAAGTGGTAGGCAAGTTCCGAGAAGAGTATGCATATAATGTAGCTAACAAATATAATTAATAGAAGGGTAAATTTGGACTTACCAGCTCTGTAAAATAATAAAATTAACAATAGGTAGGTACATGTAATAAGCCTTCATTTATTAGACTTATAGGCAAATTTTGAAAAATATGTGTATCTAAATATAATTTGTTCGAAACAAGGGGTGGCGACGATGCTGGACGCACTTTTACTTGAGTTTTTAAAAAGAGTGACTGAAATTCAACATCAGAAAAGACTTTGTACTTTGTACTGAACTAAAAAACTTTGTAATGTACTGTACCTACTGTATCTACAATGGTTCAGTAAAGTTACCTTACGAAAATATCTCAAACTCAAACAATTGAAAATTATCCTTTTTGAGATGAAAGGTGAAACTAAATATATCAAAAAAATGTCATACTATACAAATTCACAACCTGGAAAAAGTAAATACGCTGTGTCTCGGAAGGTTCGCAACGAGGTTGTAAATCTCATACATATACACCGTTCACAGCTATGCCCCAAATTAATTTGACATAGCAAGTTCTTTAGAAAAAAATAACGTCGTTTAATAATTTAGTTAATTTCGAAATTTTACAAAGGAAACAGAGAGCAGAAAAAATACTTGTGCGCGTGATTGCAGTCGTTAACCGAATGAACAACATTTAAAAGTATCGTCGATCCCCAAAACTAGCAAATCTGCCCCCAATAATTCCATACAAACATTAAAGAAACGAACCATCAATAAAAGTCAAATTTCGGAAGTCCTTGTACTTATAGCAACCAATAATGCTAGACCTAGACGATATTTTTGTATTTCAGTAGACGAAAGGCGATAAACTTCGGTCAGGCCTTTATAAAATAGAGCGGTATGTGCTGAAAGCGATCTTTAAAATGAATAACTAGACCGACAGTTGTTGGCTTATTATTGGAAAAATTAACTATTTTAAAATTTAATCTAATTATTCATAGAAATTAATGCTTAATAAGTTAATTGAAACAAACCACAATCGACTACCAATTTATCATATTGTTACAGTTGAAAGATTAAAAAGTTGCAAGTCGAATTTGGCGCGTGACTGAAATGAAGACCTCTTGATGCAGCACGAATTACCGAGCAATTAAAATGCATGTTTTGCATAGGAAATGCACATTGCATGTCTCGAACGGCCGTGAGTCGTCAGGCATTTATGTGAGCCTGCTTCGGCCAGAAGTGCATTTTATCCTCAGGGAGCCCCCTAACCTGACCGAACTCTTAGAGATCTGAGATGGTCTTTTTCAACCATTTCGCTGCCGGCCCGACCAAAAAGAAATAAGAAAATGTGTTGTTCGAAAATCAAAATCGCGGGACGGTTTTCTACTCTCCTGCTAACAAAGATCCGGATTCTGCGTTTCACCCTTGGTTAACGTGTTTTAAAAAAAATTGAAGGGCGGGGCTGCTTTCTGAATCCTATTTATTGCAAATAAATTAATAAAAATAAAAAGTTATTGCGTCTCGCGATCAAACTATTACAAAGTATTAACAGTGTAATTTTTCATTCCAATTTCCAAACATAATTTATTAAATAAATTCAACGAAAATACAATATTATCTCATATGTTATATAAGTACATCTTGGAGAGAGATTAGACTAAATATTAGAACAATAAGTTCTTCATAACTAACTGGCAAAATTAGCACAAATGTTTTTGAATAACATCTCAATTTTGAGTATTGTATAATTCATTTATTTAAAAAATCAATTGTCCTAGATTGGAATATTGGAGATTAAAATGGACAGAAAAAGAACATAAGTCAATTTCATTCGAATGAGATTTTAAAGCCTTTTAAATTTCATCGATTTTTAAAAATCAATTTTGGGTATTAATTGCTTAATGGATTCAACCAAAACGTATCTGTCATGCCTGTTGTTAGAATAAATACTAAACAACGAAAATCATTTGGTAGAAGCAACATTTTACAACAATGATGAATAGAATTAGATTAGAACGACTTCTTTTATTAATCTCCTCACTGAACATCTATTTGCATTTATACGTAGGTATGTAAGACCTAAGCCGTTATAAAATTTATTATTTACCTTTGTCGGTTACACCTACCCCATACATTTTACATAACAATAGAGGAAAAGTTCACTGACTAGATAGCGGAGGGGTTTAAAAGGGATTATCCCTTTTAGTTCGAAATATGACGTCAACAGGGTACCAGGTTACCAGAACACCCCGAAAGTCGTCTTTCAACACGCGCAACCGCTACACGGTAAAAAGCGGGAGGGAGGACGTGAAGAAGGAGAGTTGCAGTGCCCTTGGAGAATGAGACGAAAACACTTCGAGATCGAAAGAGCAATATTTTATCCTTAATTGTCTAGGGGAAGTCCTTTTTTGACGTCAACAACAGACCAGGAAAACATGTCTGCTGAGGGATGAACTTGAACGGTTCGTTATGGCATTGCCAGCAAAAACATCACCCTTTCTATCTTAAAAGCTGTACGTGGATGTCAGTCAGTTACAGTGTACAGTTACGGAGAGAAAATGCGAGGGTAAAACTGCATCACGCGCGTATATCTATCTTCACTTGGGCCATGTATTACGTAAAATTATACAAAGCACCCTAGTCAAATATAATAAGTTTATAAACTTTTCTACACAAGTATTTTTCATTTATTGCAAAACAAGGAAATAAGTGGAAGAGAAGTTATATTTTCATCATAATATCGATAAATAATATTATACAAAAAATATATAGATGAAGGGGCTTTTTATCTACTTCACCCGAATGATACAACGGGCGTTGGCAACCATTTTTTGGCTGCGGAAGGAAATCAAATACAATATGAATATCATATAGGAAGCCTTTTAGGGTCATTGGTATTTTCTCTTTAAAAACAAATGTTTGTAACAACTTTTTCCTAGTGGATATGATGACATGAGGTCGTATTTCGGTCGAGCGACGATTTCATGAAGGAAACATTTGTTTTTAAAATGATGTTCACTTCACGTTTGTGTTTTAATTTATTTATAATTAGCGACCCGCCCGAGCTTCGCAAGGGTGCAATGCTGATACTTAATATACTATTGAATGTCTTTATATACAACATTCACAGTTTTTTGTCATTAGACAATACAAACCGGCCGGTACCGCCGCAACCGCTATGTCCCTGCATTTTAAGTCTGTAATATCTTCGAAAATATTCATTTAAATTACATACTGTAAAGGGCCATATTAATCTATATTAAATGCACAATGTATTTAAAAGTATTTAATAGGATACGGATTCATCGCGGACTTTTTGTAGACCTTTTTAAGATGTACAATACTGTGGTACATTATTTTGATCTATCTCGTAGGGTTTAGCCAGCGTTTGCAATGAAAGCGCAAAAAATGTGTTTATTTACGACATCACATTAGAAACTTCTAAAATTATCAGTGTTTCTTTACTATATTATGCATGTATTATACATATAAATCTTCCTCTTGAATCACTCTATCTATTAAAAAAAAACCGCATTAAAATCCGTTGCGTAGTTTTAAAGAACTAAGCATACATACAGCGGGAAGCGACTTTGTTTTATACTATATAGTGATAGTGATAGTGATTTGTATATTACACTTTATTTTCAGAATTCAGGTGGCTGAAATGTGGCATGCGGTGACCAGTGGGGCCTATGCCTGTCTCAATCCTTTCTCAAACTATAGAGACTTAGGGATTAATATCTTTCAACAACAATTTGAAACATCCTTTTAAAGAATGTCCTTAAACTACACTGATTACAATTTTACTTTTAATTTATGTTTATCTGATATGACGATTTAATGATTTTTATACTGTTTCAGTTTACTTTTAATATTCTTTTTTAGTCGTTAGAGATAGATTTGCTTATCATTATTCAATCTATTTCATTTTATTATGTTAGAAATTTCCATAATTTCAAATGTATACAAGGTAGTCAAATATCTCTTGAATGCTCTTTTGCAAACAATAATAGACCAATTTGGTCTTAATGGTCAGGTTCTGCGAAGGTCTTCGACCACCTCTGTTAATTTTATTATCGATACTCTTCAATTGTATGCCAGTTACAATGATTTCTTAGATCGAAGCAGAGTCATACCTTGTTGGGTTTCTCGCCTTATTGGCTTCTGGCTCATATTCTTTTGTTGCATACCTAGTATTGGTGGTGGCACCAGAACATTTTTTGATTTTGTCACATAATTTAGAGTTAGTTACGTTTTGTCCTTCATCGTGTTAACTTGCGTTTTTAATCCATAGTTTTCTTTGATGTGCCTGTAGTTGTAATCCGTTATTTCATAGTTAATAATTCATTGTAAATAGTCTGTGTTCTGTCGGAGCTGCCTGCGACGCGCTGATGAGATCCAAAAAAATCGAAATCGCGATCCGCGTCTGGCAGTTTCGACAGAATACAAACCACTTCGAATTATTTTATTCGAGTAAGTAGATATCCATATATTTAAATGGACCTTGTTGGAGCATACGTAATCCCAAAATGTAGCATCGTACTAGAGATGGCGTTTTCCGCGCCATTTGTGGTATTTTCTGTATACAGTGTTTCATATCGAGTTTATAGGTCCGATACAGAGTCAAGTAGAACGAGTCGTTATCCTCTATCCTTTAATCCTTCAATAAATTCTGGGACGTAGCTAAGGGAGAGTACCAGAGTGTCAAGCCCTTGCATTGAAAGTTCTATCCTAGGTTTGACCATCCTGAATTTCAACTTAATAACCCTACATAGGATAAAGTTTAAAGCCGTAATAAGGGCACTCAGCTTCATATTAATATGATAGTTTTTGATTAATACAAAACTATTGATACTTAGTATCCAAAAATTCATATTTAGGTCACTGGTACAAAGTTGGTACATCTCCATTATTTATTTAAAATTGCAAGCTAAAACCTACCTACTTATCTATGGTGTTAATAAGTCAATTAGCAACCGTTTAAATAGCGAAATTAATAATTATAATGAATGAGTCAAATTAAGAAGTCGAGAGTCGCGAGTCGAATTCACGATCGCAAAGATGCAGAGTGGTGAGACGGCTTACCGTCTTCACTCACCCTCTGATACTTCCCCGCCTTTTGCACGTTCCCCAACTATCTGATAAGGTAGGCTAAGTTTATTATTATACTACAGTCGAACCTGGATAAGTGAGAGCTCAAAGGACCGCGATCTGTTTTTCTCTTATAGAGGTTTCTCACTAACCCGAATTTCTAGCTTACAGAGTTACAGGAGGAATCTGTCTCACTTATAGAGGTCTATAAAAATACGGTTCGACAACGCATTGAGTTTTCGTTTGGAATTATGAGGAAGTACAGGACCTTTCTTCGCAACTGCTTTTATGAACTCACTGTAAACTGTAATAAGATTGATAAACAAGGCGATACGCACATTTGGTCATTCGAATGAAATAAGAGTCTCTTGAATTTTAAGAACGAGTCCTAAAATAGCAAAAGTAAACTGTCGCTTATAGAGGTATAGGCAAGTAGGAATCTCACTTAAAGAGGTTCACGCATGAAAAATGACCGTCACTTGTACAGGTTTTATGTTTCTCACTTATAGAGGCTTTAGAAGGGTAAAATGACTGGACCTGGCAAATACGAGGGTGGATTGATAAGTTTCCGGCCTAACCAAGAGATGACGCCACTAGGCCTACCTTGAGGTGACATTCTATAGTACCATCCTTGGATAGCTTGTAGCTATAGTTTCAGCCCGATCTCCTTGCTAGTGTAGGTTTGACAGCACGCTGAACAAGACGCCTCTGTGGTTTTCGTAAAAATGGAAAAGCAGGAAAATCGTGCTGTCATCAAATACTTTTATTTGAAGGGGTTAACGCCGAAGGAAATTAAAAAAGAGATGGACTCAACACTGGGGACATCCTCCCCGTCATATTCAACCGTTAAGCAGTGGGTTTCCGAGTTTAAAAAGGGTCGTGTGAGCACCTCTGATGGGCCTCGCTCAGGACGCCCCGTTGAGGTCACAACTCCAGATATGATCGAAAAAATTCATCAAATAGTGCTGGGAGACCGCAGATTGAAAGTGCGTGAGATAGCTGAGACCTGTAAGATGTCATATGAACGTGTGCAACATATTTTGCACCAACATTTGCATATGGAAAAGCTCTGTGCAAGATGGGTGCCGCGTTTGCTAACAGTCGACCAAAAATTGATTCGAAAAAACATTTCTACCGCAAATTTGTCATTGTATAAGCGTAATCCAAGCGAATTTTTGCGTCGATTCGTAACCGTTGACGAAACGTGGGTCCACCACTACACTCCTGAAACCAAAGAACAGTCTAAACAGTGGATTGGACCAGGGGAACCAACTCCAAAGAAGGCAAAAACAATTTTTTCGGCGAACAAGGTTATGGCTACTGTTTTTTGGGATGCAAGAGGTATTATATACATTGATTACCTTGCAAAGGGTAATACTATCACTGGTCAATACTACGCAGACTTATTGCAACGTTTGAGCCACGAGGTGAAAATTAAACGACCTCATCTGGCGAAGAAAAAAATCTTGTTTCATCACGATAACGCACCAGCGCACACGTCAATCGTTGCGACGGCTAAAATCAACGATCTAAAGTTTGAATTGATGCCGCACCCTCCTTACTCTCCAGACCTAGCCCCGAGTGACTATTTTCTGTTCCCTAATCTCAAAAAATGGCTTGGCGGTAAGAGATTTGCGGACAATGAAGAAGTAATCGAAGCTGTAAATGGTTATTTTGAGGAGCTTGACGAATCAGTCTATAGAGATGGCATTAATAGACTGGAACACCGCTATGAGAAATGTATCAGCCTTGGAGGAGATTATGTTGAGAAATAAAAAAAAAAAATTTTTAAAAACCTTGTTTTTCTTGGTCAGGCCGGAAACTTATCAATCCACCCTCGTACTCTCATTAATAGAGTTTTCTCGCTTACCCAGTTCTCAATTATCCAGGTTCGACTGTATTATTAAATTATCGTAGTTATTAACTGTAGTTACATTGTCGACAAGTCATTCTAAATTGTACAATTCATTTTCAATATTAGATTAAACTAATTATGTCCCATTTCTAAGCAAATAAATTCGCTTTATTGTGACACGGTGGAGTAATTATATAAATAAATATATAAAATTCGTTTCTTTGTGACATGGTCGAAAATTCGCTTCTTCGAAACACTGTGGCGCGTCTACATTTAATAATTCAAAAATATCTACTAATTTGTACTTGGTTAAATCCATGGACCATCATATTGAACCCGGAAAGCAATATCGATCCAATATTTTAGATTATCCATTTCCAAGGAGTTTAGAATTTTTTAGGCTCGCTTCAGTTAAATTTTTAAGTTTCTAATACATACCTTCAAAGGTCAATGTGAGCAACTTTCATTCATCATTTTATATAATGTTTGATCACTAGCAAAACTTTTAACGCCAAAAATGTATTTTGCATTTTATAAATAGAAAATGCAAATATTTCAAATAAATTACATCTCTGGACTAGTGGTCCTAACACCAATCTAGTAGCGAAAAAACATTTCAAGCGCCCCTCTTGCTTTGTATGCCGTCAGGGACTATAGCACCTCTAAGCCCCCAAGCTATGCTACTGAGGAGCTTTTTACACATTTGTTGTTCATCTTAAGAAGTATTTTCATTATGTTTAATGAAATGGTAATTGAGTTAACATTCTTTTAGTTACAATTCATATTGTACGCCTCCGACTGTACCTTAAAAATATAGCCCCGTGTTCAATTCCGTTCGGGTGTGTATACAAACTCACACACCAACACACAAACACGATAACATCAAGTCTTCCAGCGAAGCAACCGCCACACGAGACACCCTAAATTCCCTGCATAAAACATTCTCGACATCTGTTATGTTCTCCTAGTCGTATGCTGACGTCAGTTCTATTGTTCTTACGCCCACGCAATTAACCCTTTCGCCTAATGCACCCCACAACAACAAAAAACAAACGATTATTATTCATCGGTCTACATGAACGTATAAATTCATATGTGGGAATTTCGACGTATGTATGAGATACCTCACGATTAGGCCAGTGCATTACATGTACATAAATATCGTGTGGTTGGAAGTGTTTAAACCATTACGTAACCGAATGACACACAAAGAACAATAATCGATGGTGTGTAGTGTATATACGCGAACGTACGTTTGCATGTGTATGCTTCTGGTAACGAGGTCCTTCTTCGCCGAAATAGTCGGTTACTAAAGTACGATTATGGAGTCCTGATAACTAAGAGACTTGTGGAATTTCTTTTAGCTATAGAACAATTTTCGGTAATACCTCAGGCAAAAATTCTAAGCAGTTTGCATAAAAGTGATATCCACTATACACTATGTCTGATCAGTATTCTGCATCTTCTCCTCTAGGATCTGGAAGCACTGTGGAGTGCATCTCGTGATAGCGCCACAACGTAGGGATATAAAACGTATACATTTATGGTATAAGTATTCGCTTATTTAGGGATTTCCCTTACCATGAGAAAGATTCCAAACGATGACAAACTTGCTTTTTTACTTGAATTATTTTGAATTTATATTATTTTCAACAGCCGTTGAATTAATTATGTTGGTAGATAAGATAACAAAAGAAAGATTGTTTTTATCTAACAGTTAAAAAAAATACAGATAGACAATGGAAATAAATTAGTCGCTTCTTGTGTGCTAACTGTTCACAATATTGAAGTGTTACTGAGGGAAATATTTTCAAATTAAATTTTGCTTGTTAAGTAAGATTTTCAAATCTATTTTTTATTAAAAACCCGGTATCTATTTTACTTTCCGACACGCACGAATTCGTTGTATAATGATTGTCGAAAGCCAGTCGCAACTCCTCTGGAAGTGAGCATTATGTGGGTGGCTTTTCCTCTAAACATCGCACCCCTTTTCTGCTACCCTGTTAAACTACTGACGTCATATCTATTGTTCTCGAGCCCACGCAATTAATCCTTTCCTTGCTACTCTAATAATCTGTTCATTATGCCATTCTATTGTGCAATTTGGTCAGTGTGAGTTGAGCTCACGTCGTCTTTTTTCTTTTTGGACTGGGAACAACCGGGTCAATATCATGTACATTTGGGTTGTGATTATATGCAGGTATAGAAACCAGTCTAGACCTTTGCCATGAAGGGTCCACAAGGCGAAAAATTCTAACCGAATTTTCGTCATGCAACCCTGATACAAAGAAGACGCCTGGAATTTCTTCTAGTAACTGAACAATTTTTGGCACGCAAGAAGTTCCGATGCTCCACTCATTTAGCGAATGCTTGAAATGAAAGTTTGGAATTCGCACAAGAATTCCACTCTTCATTATTTTTGGTACTAACTAAATACGGAATAAATAGACTTCTTGAACGTTATAAAATAAATCACATTCTTTGTCGAAGCGTTTAACGGACAGGATATTCCAATTCATTTAGAAAAATTTTAAATTGACTTTAAATGCCTTTAATGTCTAAAGTAATCCAACACTGTTTAATCTGTACTAATCTTATCTTTTCCAGTAACACCTGAGGGCAACAACAACAGTACTGCCAACCGGGAAAAGTATGCTAAATATGTGGAGCAATATTTAAGAGCCCGTGAAAGGGGTGAATTGAGGAAGGCCTGTTCGACAAGGGGGGCGGCACCCCAACCCCCCAGCAGAGTTAATACCACCGCCAGACTAATAGCTTTGCGTGAAGTCATGAGAGACGAAATACAATTAAAAGAACAACCCATTGATGCTTATATCATCACATCATACGACGAACACATGGTACGTAAATAAATTTAGAATTTTTGTTCTATAAATTGTATTTCTGATGAATGAGTGCCGAATTCATTCGGTTTATTAATGAGAGAAAGGGTAAAAGTCATAATGTTAAGTAAAAATGTACAAAATATCTCGAATCCTTTCAATTATGGTATACTTCGTTTACTTTCTGTAGCGATGTGACCTTTAGTTTGACCGGCGCAAAGTAGAAAAGAACAGCACTAGGCCAGAAAAGGAAGGAGACAACTCTCGGCCAAACTCTTAACCGATGAGGAGCGTATAATCCGTACAGTACTGCACGGAAAAATTGACCATTTTATCCACTACAATTGCATTGTTCAAATGTGCTGTTATTGGTACCATTTACTACTGAAAATATCAACGAGATGTTTATTTACATTTGAAGACATGTTAAAGGCTTTAACGCTTGTTTTCGACTCGCACTACTATTCATGATTGAACAAAACTTTTGGCAGGTACTGTATGAAAAAGTATGTTTAATGAACAAGAGTCGAGAGTATTATGAGCTTTTTTCTCCCTACCTACGATTTTGCCAGCGCGCATCCAAGACATTGGAAGGGAAACATCGCTAGAGAAAGTAAATGAAGTATAGGGCAATTTTGGGATTATTTTCATGTTAGTCGTCGAAAAAGGCCTTTTGATTAATCTATTAATAACAAAAACCATCAATCCTATTATATTTATGGTTATGTTCATCATTCTTTGCTTTCATTAAAGACCGAATATACTTCGGATTACGACAAACGAAGAGAATACATTTCTGGGTTTAGTGGTACGTATGGGGACGTCATAGTAACTATGAAGAAGGCGGCCTTGTGGACGGATGGTCGTTACCATCTTCAAGCCGATGACCAGTTAAATTGCAAATGGCTTTTGATGCGAGAAGGAAACCAAAACGTACCAACCAAAGCAAACTGGCTGAGGTCGGAATTGAAACCAGGTTCAAGAATCGGAGTTGACCCAAAATTGATACCGTACTCCGAATTCAACGAATTGAGCTATCAGCTACAGGATACGAAACTGGAACTGGTCAAATTGACTACCAATCTGATTGACCTAATTTGGGTCAATCATACCGCGTACCAAAAAGAAAAAGACGCATTCGTTTTGGACATTAAATATTCCGGTAAGCAATAGGAAGTACTAATAGTAAAAATTCAAGAACAGTAAGAGATATAACTCACCAAACAGGCACTGTGGATTACACCTACCTGAAAAATAAAAAAGTATTAGATACATGCATTTAATTTATAAATAGATAAATAAGGAAAAATTTTTGTAGTTGTTGTCCAGATTGACAACTACAGTGTCGTGTTTTGGCGTTGGGGTTTTGAGCTATTCTGTTTGTTCTACAACAACCGCTAAAGTTTTTCCAATATAAATATGTTGTCACACCACAAAAAAAATTTCCATCATTATCCTAAGGTAGGCTGCGGTGGATGAAAAATTCAAAATTAATTTTCACATTAATAAAACTTAATGGTGGTTGATATTCAATATTAATGTGGTAATTCATTTAATTTTTATCCACTACAAATTACCTCAAACTAATGAGAAAATATTGGTGCTACTGCTACATCCTCGATCCAACAGAACCACGGACGTTTGGGCTTAAAGTACTCATCTTACCACTAAGGTATGAGAGATAACAGTAGCGACAACAAGGACACGAATTAATATTACATATTAAGTTTTAATCAGATTAAATCCACTCCTGAAGATCTATTCCTATAATTGTTTCAGCTAAAAAATCACCATAAAGGAGTACAATATAACTTGATTCTCGCAAACATTGATCTCCAGTATCAATACTTTCAACAATTACCTTTATATTTTATTCAATACTCCTCAGTCCCTCCCCCCTTACTACATCACGTGTAATAACAATCTGCATAATAATTTACTTATTAAAATAATTCGAAGTGGTCTGTATTCTGTCGAAACTGCCAGACGCGGATCGCGATTTCGATCTTTTTGGATCTCATCAGCGCGTCTGGCAGTTTCGACAGAATACGGACCACTTCGAATTATTTTATTCGATTATGGTAACGTGCCTATCACGTTGAGGTTAGCTACGCCGGATATTTTTAAATGGACCTTGTTGTAGCATACGTAATCCTAATATGTAGCATCGTACTACAGATGGCGTTTACCGCGCCATTTGTAGTATTTTCTAAAATGCGCTGTTAAGACAGCAGGTAAAAGTTGGTCTGTGATCTTTCGGAGCTGTCTGTGACGCGCTGACGAGATCCAGAAAGATCGAAATCGCGATCCGCGTCTGACAGTTTCGACAGAATACAAACCACTTCGAATTATTTTATTCGATTATGGTAACGTGCCTATCACGTTGAGGTTAGCTACGCCGGATATTTTTAAATGGACCTTGTTGTAGCATACGTAATCCTAATATGTAGTATCGTACTACAGATGGCGTTTACCGCGCCATTTGTGGTATTTTCTAAAATTTACTTATTGTTATAGTAAACAATTATTTTCCCTTTTTCTTAGACTCCCTTTTGTTTTCTAAATAGGCAAGCCATGGCTGACAAAAGTGAAAGAACTGCGCGATGAACTGAACCAATACAAGGCCGATGCGATGGTGGTGACCGCATTAGACGAAATAGCTTGGCTCTTAAATGTCCGAGGGCGCGACATACCATGCAATCCTTTCCTTCGAAGTTATGCCATAGTTAGTCACACTTACGTTCGCCTTTTCGTTGATCCCACGAAACTTTTGAAAAACAACGTCACAAAACATCTCAACGCTGAATATGGAATAACAAAGTCTTCACTAATGTACGCTATAAATGAGTAAATTTGAACTGGATATAAAATTCCATTGGATGTTTATTACAGTAAATGAAACTATAAATACACAAGTATCAAATAAGTGCCGCAAAATCTAATTTAAGGAGATCATTATTAACATTACCAACTAATAGAAAGCAATTTGTTGAAATTAGCAAATGTGAAATACGATGTCATCAAGAAAACTGAGTCCTAGAGAAAACCCACACCTGCATGTAGTTTTGTTACAATATTTTTAGAATACTGTGCATAATTTCATTTATTGTTTTATCCCCAAAAGGAAGTAAAACTATTACTTCTACATCCACGACACATAATAGAAACAATAGGCGATTTCAAAGACAAATAATCGATCCATTAGTTTTCCATTGAATGCAAACACTTGGATACCACCATTCAAAAGTTATGACCATCCTTGGGTTGTCAGTTGAAGCACCCGACCTTCAAGCTTCGGGTATCATGTTATTTAGCGTCCAATAATTTATATTCAATTGATTAACAATTACATATTAAAGAGAGCATTAATCTGATCGATTTGGTATCATTCGTTGTATGATATAATTAGAAACCTTTGAGTTATTTGACTTTGAAATCGCTTAGTTGTTCTACCTATCGCATCAGATGACAGAATGCCCAAATTTTGTAGTGTTCACGATTATGAAGATATTTGGACAGTTTTGCCAACAATGACTCAAGCATGGAGGGTAGTTCTTTTACCAACAACCTGCGTGTTCAGTGCAGGAGCGAGCCAGGCTATTGTGGACCTTATCCCAGAAGAAAAACGACTTCTCGAACAATCCCCGATTACATATTTCAAAGCCAAAAAAAATCCGACAGAGATCATGGGCATGCAAAATGCTCATCTTAGAGATGCTGCAGCCTTGTGTCGATTTTTTGCACATCTGGAACTGAGAGTTAGTTTGCTTTTATAATTACTTTTATCAAAGCTTTTGGTTGAACATCCTTTCTTTGAATAACTTTTCTTGGATATGCCGCCTATACGTATACTCAACTTCTTGTAAATTTCATCTCACGGTTGTTTAAGTCAACTGTTGTTTGAATGCCCACTTATTAAAAAAAAAAAAAATATGCATTTCATGAACAGTTTAACATTTAATAGCAAAGAGGTTGGTTGAGTTTTGTCTTTTAAATACATAAAGATTTTGTTGGTTTTAGTTTAGCCAAGGAGACGAATTAGACGAAATGAAAATTGTGAATATAATAGACGAATTCAGATTTGAACAGATATTAAGTTTAGGTAACAGTTTTAATACAGTTGTTGGGTTTGGAGCTAATGGTGCCCAACCACACTACGAACCCAGTCCTTCCACGAATGCAACCATCTTTGACAATAATACAATCGTTATAGATTCAGGAGGGCAGTATTACGGTAAAACTTCGGGATAACATGGTCGGGTCAAATTAGGAAGGCGAAGTTTGCTTTCTTTAGTTTATTGTGGCAGCCCCTGCACCGGATGGGAGGCAGTTATAAGTATATAGAAAAATGTCATTTTTTCCACTCATCAATTTACTGAGAACTTCGCTTTCCTAAACCAACTCGATAATTTTACATATATATTTATTAATATTTCCTTTTTAAGATGGTACCACTGACGTAACTCGAACAACCCACTTGGGCGAACCAACTGAAGAACACAAAAGAGCCTATACCAGAGTACTTATGGGTTTAATACAATTTTCGTCGTTGGTTTTTCCGGGACACATGAAAATGTCTGTGGCCGATGTCTTGGCCCGACAACCCCTTTGGGAAATTGGATTAGATTACATGCATGGAACAGGTCATGGAGTTGGGTCATTTTTGGGAGTTCATGAATGTACGATATACATATATCCACAGTTGCATAACAATTAATAATAAATATTAGGATATAAAAAATACGGTAAAGTTTGCCATTTCGGTTACCTCTCCCAACGGCCAATTTTCAACTTCTTAGAAAGTATCTTATTAAAAATTTTTTAATGTCAAAACTTGACTTATGAAGACGCCCCATTTAAGGTACTACACATACATCCACCCGGCTTTCGCTGGCCGCCAATGAGAGATTTTACTACCTAATATTTTCAATAAAAGATAAATAAAAATTAATTTTTTGGTTATAATATAATAAAATAAAAGTTTCACTGTTAATATTAATTTTTATTTTATTTTTAGCTCCAATACTCGTTCACTACAATAACTTTGGCGAAAATGACGAAATATTTGAACCCGGATATTTTCTATCCAATGGTTAGTTGCCATGTTTAAACTTAAGGTTGACTTTCTAGCTTATGATGACACTTGTATACACCTCATATACAAGTTACCAAAATAACAAAAAAAAAAAAGAAAAAAAGAAATATCTACGTATTTAAATATTCCATCAATTTTTAATTAGTTTTGGTTTATTTCATTAAACAATAAAATCTTTTTATTTTATTTTTTCTTACGTATTCAGTGTATAGTCTAGTATAATTTTTTAGAACCTGGTTACTACAAAGAAAACGAGTTTGGGGTAAGATTAGAGAACGTTCTAGAAGTTGTGGAAAAACCATGGTTGAAACATTCTTCTGGGCAATCGTTTTACGGCTTCAGGGATGTTACCTTGGTACCGTTTGAACCAAAATTAATTGATTTCCAATTGCT
>NW_020439034.1:558017-565681 GCF_000699045.2 Agrilus planipennis | reverse complement strand
AAAAATTTTATGAGCGTGGAATTATGCTACTACCAGAAAGATGGCAAAAGGTGTTGGACCAGAACGGTCAATATATAATTTAATAAAGTATTTGTTTATTATACGAAAACTGTCTTTCATTTCCACAAAAAAAAACGAAATGACTTTCCGAACAACCCTATATTTGTGAACAATAATCTAATCTAGGCCTACTTTACTCCTCTTTTCCCTCCGTGGAGAGGTTACAGATGTTTCGCGAGATCGATGTTTCTTGTCCTAGTAAAATTCTGTATTCTAGCCATACACGAGCATCTACTGAAACTCAAAAAATCCTTGAACGAAAATTTTCCACAGGAATCACCCAGTCACAGTTTAGCCAGTGATTGTGAGTGCAGAATTCATTCGCAAATCAAACTAAATCATGAATGTTAACTACAAGGTGTCCAAAAAGGGTAGGTATCTGCACTGTTCGGAGGGGTGCGGTAGGGATAGGTTGTTTCACTACTTTTTGGAGATTTAATGACCATGGAAGTATACCCGAGAGACCATTGTGCTTTTTGCGTACGCGCCTATTAACGCAATAGTGATCCGATGATTATAGCTCAACGATTATATCGGGCAAAATTCAATGTACGGAATGCACTGAAGGACGATACCATCAAAAAATGGATTCGAGAATACTGGTTCGACTGCAAAAATTCACAATCCAACCAGGTTACCCGCGTTCTGTTCGAACTCAACAAACGATTGAAGAAATGAGACTGTCAGCGCGTGAAAATCAATCTCAGTCAAGATCCTGACATTAAAAAATCGTCGTTACAGAAGATTTTTAAGCTAGATTTACATCTTACAGCTTTTAAAAGTTCAGTTAGCTCAAGAATTGAACGTTACCGATTATCCTCTCCGATCGAATTTTGCAAAGGAAATGCTTCAACGCTTTCCAACGTTTGAAAATATTCTGTTTAAAAAACTTAAATGGTAACGTGAACAAAATACCCCCTTCTACTCTTTTTGGACACATTCTATTTCGGAGTATGAAAACTTGATCGATACTCATCCTCCCTTAAAACAAAAATCCGAATCAGCTGATTCAAATTTGAATGACCTTTAGATCGAATTTAATGATAAATACCCTCTAATCGTTGACAAGGTTATTACGGTTCCTGTTTCTATTTATTTCGACTTCAGATTACAGACCAACTTTTCAATTTCGGTTTTAAAAACAAATTTAAAACTAGGCTGGAAACCATTCCGGATATTCAAATTCAATTGTCGTCCATCAAATCAAATTTTAAGGCTATCATAAGCAATTCTNCAATTTTTAATTAGTTTTGGTTTATTTCATTAAACAATAAAATCTTTTTATTTTATTTTTTCTTACGTATTCAGTGTATAGTCTAGTATAATTTTTTAGAACCTGGTTACTACAAAGAAAACGAGTTTGGGGTAAGATTAGAGAACGTTCTAGAAGTTGTGGAAAAACCATGGTTGAAACATTCTTCTGGGCAATCGTTTTACGGCTTCAGGGATGTTACCTTGGTACCGTTTGAACCAAAATTAATTGATTTCCAATTGCTTAATGAAAACCATGTAGGTATCTTTTTTGATTATAGCATTACAAAGATTGAAATACATTTAAAAAAATAGTACTGTCATATAGTAGTGTTAGTAACGAAATTAGCACTAAACAACTTTTATAATTACTCTTTCGAGTGCATATCGGGGAAAGCCTGGGAATGAAGCAAAAAAGTTAAAAAGATCTGAACGAAGTTACGAGGTTCGTTAACTTCTCCAGTTATTTTTTTATCATTCTTTAATTTTCCACCCTTAGAGGTGGAATATTTTCTTACAATTTAAATATAATATACACAATAAAAGAAAATCATTAAAATAGATTCACAATTGCCGAAGAAATCGCTCAAAAGCTTTAACAGGAGTTGTTGGACTTACATGCCCTTATTGTTTATTTGAAACGGTAACTGAATGTATTTCTTTAACGTATAGTACGTGACTACGTCGTATGTTCGGTTATATACTCGCCAATAGTGTATATATAAATAATACAAGCGAGAAGATAATGAATAAAATAATTCGAAGTGGTCTGTATTCTGTCGAAACTGCCAGACGCGGAATGCGCTGTTAAGACAGCAAGTAAAAGTTGGTGTGTGTTCTGTCGGAGCTGCCTGCGACGCGCTGATGAGATCCAAAAAGATCGAAATCGCTATCAGCATCTGGCAGTTTCGACAGAATACAGACCACTTCGAATTATTTTATTCGGTTATGGTAACGTGCCTATTACGCTGAGGTTACCTACGCCGGGATTCGTTTCAGCAAGTAGATATCCATATATAAATGGACCTTTTGTGGTATTTTCGAGAAGATAATTAAACTGAAGAATAAAATACTATTTTTTATTTATTCTTCGTCTTCTCACTAATAATACCTTCATATTTTTATTCTGTTTTTGTTTCATAGAAAAGATGGTTAAACGAGTATAATAAAAGAATTCGGATATTGGTGGGTGCCGAGTTGAAACGTCAAAATCGAACTGCTGGGTTCTACTGGATGATGGACAGGACGAAATACATTCCAGTGAATTCCTCGAATTTAATTTTACTTTCCATACCACTATTATGTGTTCAAATAATCGTTGTAATTTATATTCGTCTAGCATTTACGTAAACAAAGAACAATAAATAATGTCATTAGAGCTAAATTAATGTACCTACGTGTATTAGACATTAGTGCCACCATATCTACATGTAATTAGCACAACTATGTGGACCATGTATGCCTTAAAAAAAGAACAAAGATGAAACTGGATAGAATGTGAAGAACCTAATAAAGAAGAATTTAAAGATCTATATTTTGATTTTTAATTTGTGTTTCATTATAACATCAATAGAATAGAAAAAATTTCATTTCTAGCCGATTAAGATAAATGTATATATATAAAATTCTATTTTTTAACCAGATACGCGAGAAAAATTACTCTAAATAGAAGTCAATAAGAATTAGGCGAGATAGGTTTGTAGGATACCTTCTCAGGCACGAAGAGTCAGTCAGAGACATATTAGAAGCATTAACAGAAGTCAAAAATCTTAACTAGAATTGTACAGAGGCTGGAAAAAAGGACGGAAGAACCATTAGGGGAAGATCAATTTGGGTTTAGAAAAAATAAGTGGAAGGCCATTACAGTTTTAAGGGTAACAATAGAGAAAACGATAGAAAAAGGGAAGGGCGCGTACATACCTAAGATTTGTAGATTTAGAAAAAGTTTTTGACAATGTTAAATAGGACAAGATGTTAAATATATTTAAAAATGTAGGGATGAATTACAAAGATAGAAGAGTGATACCTAGTTTGTATAAAGAGCAACAGGCGAAGACGCGATCAACATCATTAAAGACAGTACAACTGTACGGATAGATATACTGGGGCAAAAGATTAATATGTTTAGATTTGCAGATGATGTAGCAGTATTAGCATCTAGCAAGCAGAGTTAAATAAAATAGTAGCGGTATTGACAAAACAGTACTGTATGAAAATAAATAAAAGTAAAACAGAAATACTGATATGCAAGGAAGGAAAAAGTAGGAAAAGAGCGAATATAAAGGCAGAAGATGAAAAATTAGAAGAAGTGGCTGATCTGAAGTCAGGACGGAAGAAGTAGTAGGAACATAAACCAGAGCATAGGGCAAGGTCGAGTCGCTTTCAATAAAAAAAAGTCGCTTCTATGTTCGCGAACGGTTAATTTAGAAATTCGAAAAAGGTTGTTAAAGATGGAACATGGACAGTGAGCGCGGCGGAAAAGAAAACGTTAAAAGCGTTCGAAATGTGGTGTTACCAGCGTATGATGAGGGTACCGTGAATAGAGCAGGTTAGAAATGAAAAGGTATTAGAAAGAATTCTATGTAAGTCAATAAGAAATAGGCGAGATAGGTTAGTAGCACACCTTTTCAGGCATGGAAGTCTAGTTGAAGATATATTAGAGGCAGAAACGGGAGTTAGGAGGAGAAGAGGTAGACCTAGATTACTATTCGCAAATAGTTAAGGATGTGGGATGTTATAGTTTTAGGAAAATGCGAAGATTATCTCAGGATATGAAGTGTAGAGGTGCGTGTCCAACCAGTCTTAGGATTGACGACCTTATGATGACAACCAGGAGTTAAGAGGAGTAGAGGTGGACCTTGATTAGATTTCTGTTCACAAATAATTAACGATGTTTTTGTTTTAAAGAAATGCGAAGATTAGCTTAGGATGGGAGAGAGTGGAGGTACATGTAGAAACAGTCATAGGACTGACGATGTGATTACTTGTGTTGTTTAATAAACCACTTATTCCTAATTGTAGCAATTTTTCTACAATATAGAAATATAATCAATGAATAGGCGTTCATGTTATACCAACAGTAAACACAGCAGCTTATTTGGTTGCAGGATTATGATTCCTTGTACCATATTTATCCTTTTGGGGTATACTTAAAACATAACGGAAAAAATATTCGAGACTCAATTTCCGCGAAGGACGAATCATTTGTTGTACATGCCTACAAATTTGTACAGAACCCTCGATGCACGATTCCGACTCTCGCTTGGCCGATTTTTAATTTTCATAGGTAATGTAGGAGCAAATTATATTCAAACTTACCACTTGCGCACTTTCTGAATACAGTAACTTTTAAGCATTCTCATAGATGGCAGCATTATGTTTGAATGTAACTTTTCACCAATAAAAACACAACTACAATATTGTAATTGTTTGAAAAACAAGGAAAAGACAAGACTAAAATTTACTAACATTTGCATAAAACGACAAATTCTAATAAAAAAAGTAAATCTACGGCATCGTAAAAAATATATTTTATGGAAATTTCAACTGCTGAAAATTTTATTCTGTGGGAAATGTCAATGTGACATTTAAAATTTAAAGCTCGATCAACTTGTCCTGTACACAGTTGCAGGAAAAAACACAGAATGTATGACTCATTTGTGTTAACCGATTCTATTGATGACTAAAACCTAAAATTTTCCCATGATAAAGTCTGCGATGATTGCATTATAAAAGTAACCCTGTCGTGTCGTTGGGGGTATATTTGTATTTGTTTGTATTAAAAGGAAAAACATGGAGTCAGAGCATCCCAAAGTTAACATTCCCGACGCCAAGGAAAGAATCAAATATCTGACGAATTATGGCAGCAGCATAGAAGTCGATTTTAATGTACCGGCTGTAAGGTATTGTTTACAATAAATGGTAAATAATTTCAACGGAAGCCTATATGTAACTGCATATTTTCAGATACTTTCGTTCAGGTCAAGAAATGATCCGGATGGCGAATTTGTATTTGGAAGAAGGCAACCTGGAGCACGCCTACGTTTTGTACATCAAATTTATGACGCTGTTTCTTGAGAAAATCAGGAGACATCCTGGATTTAAAACAGTACCGTCACATTTGAAAGAACTGATAATGAGCAGACTTAAAACTATTTTACCAATTGCTGAGAAACTCAAACAGCAATTGATGGAACAGTATACACTTGAATACAAAAGGTATCTTGATGAACTAGTAAGTAGAACAGTTTGATGTAATAAAAATCGCTTCTTAACCACTCCGGGGCGACTACAATATTAACCCGATGAAATTTCGGGTCGAATCAATGTTGGGGAGATGGTTCAGACATAGTTGAGCAGTCGTAGATAGGTCTAGAGCAAGGGTGGTCAACCTAATTGATCTTGTGAACCACATTGGATATAAATCATATCTCCACGGGCCGCATATAAAATCATATATCTCATTTAAACCCACAATAGATCATCAAATATTATTTTTCTCATAATTGCGACAGTTAATTATTAAATATATGATTGCGCAAAAATGTACTTTCGGATGAGGTTGTACCGGTGACTATGGAATTGTTTACCGGTACTGTACCGGTGACTAATGAACTATTCACCGGTACTGTACCGATGACTAAGGAACTATTCGCCGGTACTGTACCGATGACTAAGGAACTATTCACCGGTACTGTACCGGTAGCTAAGAAGCTATTCACTGGTACCCAGACATTCTATGAAACATTTTTGATCAGTGCTTTTAGTTATCCATAGAACATCTTATATGGTCTTAGGCTAGAAGACTTTAAGGTGGGCTACACTTATGGAAGCCCCACCTTATGCAAAAATGAAAATATCTATTTCTTCGACTGAAAATGGAGTGTTTATGAAACGGATATACCTAAAAGTAAAATTGTTACTTAAAAGATGGGAGGGGTGTTTATATGCCAGAATACACGACAATTAAATATACTTATTTAAAATAAATGTAGCATGAATTTAATCTTGATTCAAAAATTAATTGGACCAATAATGTATTCTAGAAAGCAGGCTTCCAGCGAATAGTCTTTTTGTCACCGGTACAGAACCAGTGAACAGCTTCTTAGTTACCGGAACAGTACCAGCGCATAGTTTCTTAGTCATCGGTACAGTACCGGTGAATAAACACATGCATAGTTTTTTAAATAATACAGTGGTTTTCGCTACTTTCGTCGTTATAAAACAAATATATTTTGTCAAGCTGTAATGACTCTTGCGGACTGGAAAAATGTCTAAGGCGGCCTTCCGGCTGGCCACCCATGATCTAGGGTCATCTAAACGACCTTTGACCTTAACGTAGCCTAGCCTAGCCTAGACTCCAGCTGTGGTAATTCCTCTAATAAGAAGTCGAGTGAAGTTGGATTTAAATTGTGATGCTAAAACTCACCCTATTCAAATGTTAACTAATTGAACATGCGCGAGGATGTCGTAGGACCTGACATTCGTAATCAGCGACCTTTAGTTAAATTATATCTTTCCCGTATGGGGGGGGGGAGCACCGGGTTAGTATCGTAGTCTAGCCACAATTCCAGTACAAATCTTAAATTTTAAACTCGGCTTTCTTTACAACAATTACGAATATTCTTTACATTCTGCTTAAAAGTCATAATTGGATCAATTTCTTTTAGAAGAGGGAAGAAAAAAGAAAAGAAAAAGAAAAGGCTGATGAGATGGTTATAAATAGCACTAAACCAGTTGTGAAGGGAGAGGAAAATATTCCTACTGTTCCAATTGTAGGACTTGACTCAATCACTTACCCTGAAATGGCAGACGAAAATAGAAAAAGGCCAGAAAACAGTATTTTACCAAGGTTTGTTAATAAATTTGGAAATAGCTAAGATTTTTTGTTTGATACATAAAACAAAAAAGGCGTTTAAACCCTTCGCCTATGATTTCTCTAATACACAAAATTCTTAGCACATGCGTAAACGTCTTTACGAAGACTATTAGAGGTAGGAGTTCAAAATACATACTATACTTCATTTACTCTCTCTAGCGATGTGTCCCTTTCAATGTCTTGGATGCGCGCTGGCAAAATCGTACGTAGGGAGAAAAAAGCTCATAATACTCTCGACTCTTGTTCATTAAACATACTTTTTCATACAGTACCTGCCAAAAGTTTTATTCAATTATGAATAGTAGTGCGGGTCGAAAACAAGCTTTAAAGCCTTTAACATGTCTTCAAATGTAAATAAACATCTCGTTGATATTTTCAGTAGTAAATGGTACCAATAACAGCACATTTGAGCAATGCAATTGTAGTGGATAAAATGGTCAATTTTTCCGTGCAGTACTGTACGGATTATACGCTC
>NW_020439034.1:515334-550747 GCF_000699045.2 Agrilus planipennis | reverse complement strand
TCCTCCTACTTGAGTGAGCGATGCGTCCGCGTGGACAGCTGCTATACAATAATACATTTCCATTTACCTCCTCTATATCCAAACAAAATATCTATCAAACAAACAAAATTAAAATTTTCTTTTGAAAAATGAAACCATTCCATCACTATTTTCTTATGACGTTGTCACGTTCAACTATCGTCAGTAAACCGACTTTACAGACAACCGATTTTTTTCATATTTTTTGAGTCATTTGACCCGGGGTGCATTTGCACCTCTGTACCCCTGGCCAATCCGGCCCTGTTTAAAATGTTAATTTGTTACTTCATACTATGATTGTATTAACATATTTAAATTAATTTTAATCTCACCTAACACAAGATTTTTCTACATTTACATATTACATTTATAATTTTTTCTTTTTAGAAAGCTGATCACATTCAACTAAACGATAAATTACCAATCACTGTGGTAGATCTTCAATAAACGTTCTCATCATTAAATTTTCCTCACCTCATTTTTTTTAATAACATTTAATTTATATTTTCATGTGTTAAGATGTAAAAATGTATATAATTTTCTTTAATAGAATCACATGTTCCTTTATAAACCAAATTGATAATTTATTAAACTTTTAGCACTTTCCATCGTTTCATTTTTCTCTTTTTCTTTATTTATTTAATGTGATATTCAGTACCAAGATGCCACAAAAAGTAAGTACCTACAGTATAAAAATAGAACTATTTCTTTTAGACGTTTAAAGAAAAGATTATTGGTAAATCTAGATTTGCTTATTGCTTTGAAAAACAATGATCCAAATTTTGTAATAAAAATTGCGTATAGAGTGTATACGTTGGTCAGAGCCATCGAACTACGCTCTATATCAATTTGTTAGAATTGTGACCTTGAAGAAATTGCGCGAAGATAGAAAGAATACACACTAGGTGTGAGCAAGACAGAAATAGTTGGAACAAGCTTNTTAAAAATAATAAGAAATTTTGTAGGTATTAATATTATTTGTACATTTGTACATTATTTTAGACCCATCCAACCCAAACAGCATTCCTTTCAGCAATTGATCTTCACACTCAATATAGTTACCAGCGTTTGTTTGACGAATCTATCGCTATAGTTTGCGCACCGAGATATAACGAGTACGTCACCATACACCTCTATTTTTTATATATTTTTTTTTAATAAAGTACGCATTTAATTAATTTTAAGGAACGAAATCTACACGTTAACTCAAGACTACGGTTTACCTTTAATTGGTAACTGTATGCAGTCTGGTTTTCACACACACCCTAACGAAAAGCCCATTTATAAGGTAAGGCGGATAAACATTTTGATTATAATTATACCTAAAAAGCAATTGAAATAAATATTCAAAATCAGAGCCAGACTGAAGATTTTGGCCCGGGGTGCGATGTAACCAAATGGCCTGGTTTAGAAGGGAAAGTGCACAAATTTTAACAGCACTCGTTTTTAAATAAATTTAAGAAGTTAGGAGGAAGTTTGCGTTTGTCTTTGCTTCGGTCTTTGCTCTTGTTTTAAAAATTTATTAAGTTTTTTTCAATTTCTCTTTTTTTGACGTGACAACGTCTTATAATTCGATGGAGCCGGCTGCACGCACGAAAAAACATGACTCATGCGTCGTTACCTCGCTGTGAGGCGTTCCATTTAAGAATTGAAGTGCAAGCGAGAGCGCGGAACGAGCGACAAAGAGGCACAGTCGGCCTCCCCGTTCGGCAGCCTTCGGCATTTGTCTCTCTCCTATTTGAGTGAGCGATGCGTCCGCGTGGACAGCTGCTATACAATAATACATTTCCATTTACCTCCTCTATATCCAAACAAAATATCTATCAAACAAACAAAATTAAAATTTTCTTTTGAAAAATGAAACCATTCCATCACTATTTTCTTATGACGTTGTCACGTTCAACTATCGTCAGTAAACCGACTTTACANTAAAATGGTCAATTTTTCCGTGCAGTACTGTACGGATTATATGCTCCTCACCGGTTGAGAGTTTGGCCGAGAGTTGTCTCCCTTCTTTTCTGGCCTAGTGCTATTCTTTTCTACTTTGCGCCGGTTAAACTGAAGGTCACATCGCTATAGAAACTAAACGAAGTATACTTACTATGCAAGTCGCGGCGCAATCCTATGTGAAATTCACCGCAAGGAATTTCTGAATCTTTGTTTTACTGACTGGCGCATACGCATTTTTTTAAAATCAGTTATGCGTAAAAATGCATGCGCACAACTGATTTTTGAAAAATACAATTGCGACTGTACTTTTTCTATCTGTTTCATCTATCTTTTTCAGACCTATTTGCTTCCGGTTAAGTTTTTGCTATAATTTCTCGTCTTCCGGCTCGTCAATAATCGTAAACTCTATTTCCTTTGAATAAACCTTTAATGGACGTAGCTTATCATTGCATTCTACTCGCTAAATTGTCACGAATGTAATTGAACTTGTTCCGTAAGTTATAAGGAGGGTACAGGGTGGAGGCGTATAGAAATAACAGCTAATCACGTGCATGATGCGACAGTCATACTTTCTTTAGATGGCAAACAATCACCTTTAATATTATATGATTAAAAAGATGTATTCTTGGCGCGTTGAAAATTAAATTTTGGCATGCAATGTAAGTTGCGACGCAGCATGTGCGCAGTCCAACGTCATGACCCATGAAATTCTGAATTACCTCTAACAGAAAATTTTGTTCAAAAAAACACATAATTACTATTATGTATGCGTGTACAGTTTTCCTTTCTATTTTTTAAGGAGTACGGTGTGGGGTCAATTACTTCTTGATTAAATATTTTCTTTTACATCTTTGAACCACAGTAAAAATGATTTATTTTGCAGCAGAAACAAGTCAGTTTAGTTTTCGGTCGATTCGTGATATTTCAAACACAAAACAAAAAAAAAAACTTTCTGCAACCGATATTGGCATCAATTACTAATTTTTCTCGATGTTGTCGACCTTTCTTGTAATAAAAACAAATATTTTAGTTGCAGTAAACCAACTGTTAATCGAACTACGAAGCCAAAATTGAGTTTAGAAGATAGCATTTATTCCCAATACAAAACTCTAAGACTGATTGTAGTACCTGCGAAAACTATTGGCGAGTTTTTGCGAATAGCCAATAGAAATACTTTGGTGAATAAAGAAACATGCGGCATTTTAGCAGGAATAGCTGTGTGTATTACATTAATTAATCAATTAAAATTGAATTAATTANTAGCCAATAGAAATACTTTGGTGAATAAAGAAACATGCGGCATTTTAGCAGGAATAGCTGTGTGTATTACATTAATTAATCAATTAAAATTGAATTAATTAGTATTAGTATATTTTAAAAATCTGAATTTAAATTTATAAAAAAAAGTATTTTTTTATGATTTCAGTATTAAGTATTCCATTAGAGACAAAAAGAAATAGTTTCAAATTTAAATAAAAATTTTTAGAAAAACAATCAGTTCGAAATAAGCCATTTGATCATTCCAAAGCAAACTGGCACTTCTGACACCTGTTCGGCAACTAATGAAGAAGAGCTAAGTGAATTTATCAACGATAACAATCTTTTTTCGTTGGGATGGATTCATGTAAGTATTGTATTGTAAATCATTTAATCCATGATCATAGTGGATAGGGTCGTCAGTTCTATGATTGGTTTGACCGGAGTTAGTCTTCGCATTTCATAACTATTTGTAAACAATAAACTAATCTAGGCCTACTTCTATTTTTTTTTCCTCCTATTTCTGCTTCTAGTAGGTCTCTAACTCAATTGTTCCCAAATGGTGTTCCGTGGAGGGCTTACAGAGGTTTCGCGAGATACGATGTTTGTTGTCCTAGTAAAATTCTGTATTCTAGCCATAAACGAGCATCTATTGAAACTCAAAAAATCCTTTAACGAAAATTTTCCAGAGGAATCACCCAGTCACAGAATAGCCAGTAATTGTGAGTGCAGAATTCATTTGCAAATCAAACTAAATCATGAATGTTAACTGCAAGGTGTCCAGAAAGGATAGGTATCTGCACTATTCGGAGGGGTGCGGTAGGGATAGGTTGTTTCACTACTTTTTGGAGATTTAATGACCATGGTAGTGTACCCGAGAGACCATTGTGCTTTTTGCATACGCGCCTATTATCGCAATGGTGATCCGATTATTATAGCTCAACGATGAATACCCTCCAATCGTTGACAAGGTTATTACGGTTCCTGTTTCTATTTATTTCGACTTCAGATTACAGACCAACTTTTCAATTTCGGTTTTAAAAACAAATTTAAAACTAGGCTGGAAACCATTCCGGATATTCAAATTCAATTGTCNTGTAGAGCGTTAAGTTAATTCACTTGTTATTATTTTTGTCTAAATATGCTTTTAAATAAAGCATATTCTTAAATTTTAACGAGGCAGTTTAAATAATTTTGCAAATAGTACTGTACACTTTTGCCTAGTTCTAGCACGATGATCGGTGGAGAAATGAGCTCCGCAGACAAATATGATTGAATTTGGAATTATGCTACGGCGCATCCTAATAAAGAGAAGGGACATATCTCTAACTTCTTGAAACGAACAGTAGATATTAATCTTGGATTTAAGGAACCTTTAGCATTTAGAAAATCTTATCATTAACTGTTGCTTACTATATATATGATTGTAATCACAAAATACGATTCTAGTTAAGCCCTTTCGCTCTCAACTGTTTCGAAAATACCCCTCGTAGCGCCTTGTATCAATAGTAATTTTATTTTTTATTACTGGATTGCTGTGAGTGTAGTTATTCTAGGGTAGTCATTAACAAAACCCTTGGTGTCAAATTTAAGTAAAATGAAACGGTAAATTTTGACGTTTAAATATGTTAGATTCAAATTCTCGTGAAAACACTTTTACCCCCGCTTTTATTTTAAATTATAAGTAATGAGGTGTTCTCACTGTAAACATAAACGGTACAAAAGAAAACTGCATAGAAAAGAGAAGTCGTACTATCGCTTTTTAGTGAAACAGGGTCTAAAATTTTTAAAACGTTACGATAGGAAGCATGGAAAAGTAGCTAAGCGAGGACGTATTCGAACAAAAACACCCGCGGACGATAAGAAAAAGCCAGAAAATGGCGAACAAAATAATAATAATAAACAGAAGAAGGCAACAGGAGGTGGCTTATCAAGGTTCTTTAGATTCAGATCTGTGCAGCCACATATTGAGGACGATTTATAAAAATTTCACTAATTTATTATGCCAGTATAATGTGTAATGTGTCCTTACGAATGTAAATATTTTTGCATTAAAAAAATCCAAATATTCCTTTCCTAAATCATTTTTGTTTGAAATAATTGTTTATAAAATTCGTACGTCTGCTTCCGAAAAGGGGACATCTCCAATGGGCTTCAACTTATTACCACATACTCCCTTATGGACTGAAATGATTTTTAGGGACTTAAACTGGAAGGGGATCGGTTCATAAAATACGTCACTTACGATTAGAATTTCACCTATTCGGACCCCTCTCTCCCTCTTCGTCATGTAAGTCTCACTTTTAGCGACCCTTCCAATAAATATTACGTCACAAAAACTAAGCCCTCCGACTATAATAACTTTTGACGATTAAAAATAGTAAGAGAAACCAGAATAAGATAAGTACCTACATAGGAGATGGCAGCAGCTCTTTCAGTATTCAGGATGGCAGAGATCACGAGGATCGGTATGGCACTCTGATGCACAATACTGCAATGTGAAAGGGGAATGTCATCAAGTGCAATAGGAGAAATCGAGTTCACAAGTCGGAGCGTTGAATGTTAGGACAAAGAGGCAACCAGAGAAATTATAAAATTTTAAAGATGAGTATATGGTTGGCATTAGTGAAGTCCGTTGGTCAGAGTGGAGACTTTAGAATAAACGTTAAACAAAAATACTAGAAGAAAAAGCAAGGAAAGAGAATATAAAGGTAGGAGACGACAAATTAGAAGTGCTAAAAGTGGTTGATTCTCGATATCTAGAAAGTCCAACTAAGTCAGGATGTAAGGAGTAGCAGGGATATAAAGCAGAGGATAGCGCAGGGTCTAGTCGCCTTCAATAAAAAGAAGTTCCTTCTATACTCGCGAACGGTTGATTTATAAATTGGAAAAAACATGGACATTTGGCGGGGTGGAAAACAAAAGGTTAAAAGGGTCTGAAATGTGGTGTTACAGGCGAATGATGAGGATACTGTGGATATATAGGGTTAGAAATGAAGAGACATTAGAAAGAATAGGAGAACAGAGGACTCTACGGAAATCAATATGAAATAGGCGAGATAGGTTGGTAGGACATCTCAGGGCTAGTCAGAGACATATTAGAGGCAGAAACGGAAGTTAGGAGGTGTAGAGGTAGACCTAGATTAGATTACTGTCTGCAAATAATTAAGGACGTGAGACATTCTAGTTTTAGGGAAATGTGAAGATTAGTTCAGGATAGGAAAGAGCGGAGGTGGACCTCTACGCTTATTGACCGTTTAGGTTATATTGGCAGTATTGCAATACATATTTGAACTCAACGCGGAGAAAACTAAATTTTTAAGATAACGCACGATTGTAAATGACTGAATTTGCGGTAGAAATAGTAGAATTTATTAGGCAATTAATAATAATCTCAAGTTTAACATGTTTTTTTTTTTAANCGTCAAAAATTAGAAAAAAAAATCAGCAATTCTTTTTAATTTTTTTTTTCAATACGTCAGCCAATTCTCGTTATCAGAAATCATCTTTAGTTCCGGAACGCGTTCCTGTCCAAAAAGGAAGTACCGGAACGACGTTCCGGCTCGACAACACCACTGACATTAAATGTATACGTACATGCAATAAAGATTTTGAAATCAAAATTTAATTTGAACAACATGTACACAATAAGGTGCCAGGAGTCAGACATAAAACTATCATCACTTTACTTTTTGTCGAAAAGGGGTTCCGTCAAAAAAAGGTCTTCAGAAAGAGTTCCGTAGTAAAAAAAATTGGAAACCTCTACTCTAAAACTACAACATCCCACATCCTGAACTATTTCTCTAACCTCTACACCTGCACCATAACTATTGTTTCTGTTTCTGTGGTGTCTCCAACTAGCCCTTTATGCCTGAGAAAGTGTCCTACCAACCTATGTCGTCTATTTTTCATTGCCAAATTCTGTTCTCCTTTTGTTTCGAATATCTCCTCATTTCTAACCTTCTTTATCTACACTATGCTCATTATTTGCCTGTAATTCCACATTTTGAACGCATCTAAACTTTTTATTTTCCGTCGTGTTCAGCGTCCAGGTTTCGCACCCGTACAGACATACACATTTAACAATCATTTTCAAATTTCTAAATTAACCATTCGCAATCATAGAGGTGACTTTTTTTGTCAAACAAAACTCGAATTTGCACTATCCTCTGTTTTATGTCTCAACTGCTCCTTCCATCTTGAGTTATCTAACTCCTTAGATACTGAAAATCAGCGACTTCTTGTAACTCTTCGTCTCCTATGTTTATATTCACTCGTTTCCTACTTTCTCTTCCCTTACATACCAATATTTTTGTTTTCATACCATAATCTTTCGTTAGTAATGCTTCCATTTTATTTAAGGGCTATCTCTAAGTCCTCCTTGCTAAATGCTAATATGCTTTATCATCTACAAATGTAGGTATAATAATCTTTTGTCCCTGTATATCTTTCTTTGATNAGGCAATTATAGCAAAAGCTTTTTAATTTGAGTTTATGAATTTTTATAGATAATAGAAGTACCTTTATTGCAGTTAGTATTATTATAAACTGTCGTTCTTTTTGAATGTTTCTTTTGCAGTTGTATAATTGATAATACTGCGGTTTTTCTTCGATTTTAATTACACTGATAATTACTTTGCTTCGACAAGGTCACTATTAAGTTCCTTTTTTTTGATTCTGCAAATCGTGCATAGTATAATAACGGCCCTCGCCCATGTTTTTTAGTGCACTTTTTGCTATAAAAATGTTACGTTGTCTATAATAAAACCGCAAGACCCAATTAAACGTTCTACCATAAGAAACACTAAAGAGAATGATTTTTAAAACGTAATTGCAATGGTTAAAGATTAACATTCTTGATGACAATTGCTCTGTTATGCTACTAATTACATATATAAAATATACATATGTATAAAAAAGTGTATAGCCTGAAAATGTTTTTCTAATATAACGACACTGTAGAAATTACTTTGCGATAATTCTTTGAAAAACATATATACTTGTATTTACAAGACAAAATGAAAAACAGACAAAAATAAAAAGTTATTGTCAGGTGTGGGGTTCGAACCCACGCTCCCTCTCGGGAACCAGAGCTTAAATCTGGCGCCTTAGACCGCTCGGCCAACCTGACTTGTTGAATGAGCATGAATCAGTCAGATTGATATATAATTCTAATGCTTCTATTTGACTTACGCAATTTTTTTAATATTATATTATTATACATGTTTTTATAGATAAACCTTATTAAATTACAATGATTTCATCTCAAAAACCCTAATAAAGAAAATGTGAATGTCAAATATACACATATTATGCCTAGCTGTGAATATAATACACAGCGGTACAAATACCTACATTTATATATACAGGGTGTTGCAATTATGTTTTGCAGAGGTTTTAGCAGACGCAGATAGACAAACAGGTGAATACCTGATATTTGTAAAGAAATAATCAAATTTAATTGTACTGACAATGAAATAAATTATAAGTACACTTTTTAATTAGTTTTCTTATTAGAGTTTACCCACCCAGTAAAATTTTTTTTACGTTCTAAAAATATTCAAACGTAGATACAAGTTGTTTTTTTCTGTATACTATCTACATGTTTTACAAAATAAAACGTCATTTATTTAGTTTTGGCGTGAATCCGGAAATTGGTTTAAAAAAATTTTATTTGGAACTGTCAGTTGCTCAAGGTTCTTAAAAAAGCCACAAATGTTCGCTCACTCAAGAAAAATAAGTTTTAAGAACAGCAACAAAGCGTTTTAAAACAATGATAACCACTAATCAAAAATCTGCAAGGTTAAATTATGTAACAGATCCAGACGGCTTTTTCATTTATTTGTCATTACATTATTTCCAAGAAATATTATGATAATTAAGAGAGGTCCTAGTCGCAGTTCCCGAAAAGATTCATTATAAATTTTATAACCGTCTGGTTTCGAAAAATAATCATCGTCATAAGGCCGTCAGTCCTAAACGAGTTGGAGTTCATTATCATAAAGTCATAAGTCCTAAGAATGGTTGTACATTCATTGATTATCTCTCAACATCATCTTAAGGTCATCAGTCTTAGTACTGGTTGGACACGCACCTCCACACTTTCATATCCTGAGATAATCTTCGCATTTTCCTAAAACTATAACATCCCACATCCTTAACTATTTGCGAACTGTATGTAATCTAATCTAGGTCTACCTCTACTCCTCTTAACTCCTGTGTCTGCCTCTAATATGTCTCTGACTAGACCTTCAAGCCTGAGATGGTGTCCTACCAGCCTATCTCGCCTATTGTTTATTGACATCCATAGAGTCCTCTGTTCTCCTATTCTTTCTAACATCTCCTTATTCCTAACCTTCTCTACCCACGGTATCCTCATCATTTTCCTCTAACACCACATTTCGAGCGCTTCTAGCCTTTTTCTTTGTTCAGCATACATCTTAACAGTCAGCTAATTCCATAAAGGGCCATTAACCGAGGAAATAATTCGAACTTAAGAACAACACGATATATTCCCCACATAAATAGCTAGTAAAAAGAAATTCTGTTATACTTTTCGGACTTTCTTGTAAGGCAACTATTGTTTTTGGATAGTTTTTGAACTCGTTTTATATTTTGACAATATTCCGAATAGTTTTCACCGTAGGTGTGCTCAAAAGTTCATGAATTTGTAGCGTACAGTTTGTAAAAAATTAATTATGCGAATGTAACAGCTTTCACATTTTGTATATGTACAGGGATTCCAACCGATAAGTTCAAACTGCTTATACTTACTGAACGCATTTTGACTTTGTAGGATTTGAGTGTCAACATCTAAAAAATTTGAGAGGCCCAAAGTTCAGAGACCTGAGGATAGCCAATCCCTCCGTCTACCTTCCTCTGGTCTGCTACTGTCGTATCTTTTATCATTTTTAGAGTAAACATTATGAAATAAGAGAACGTGGCAAAGTTGGAAAAGAAATAATCGAATTTAGAAGAAAACTGTGAGTTTTATAAGTTTAATTTTTTAATTTTCAGTAAATGCCAATGACAGAGAAAGCTTTACAGAAAAGCTTCTCCGTCATCCACAAGTCAATGTTGTATTTACATAAATACGTCACACGTCGTGCCGCTTGCGGATGCTCCGAATAATTCGCAACGCTAATGTTTCGCGTCGGTGTGAGGGGATCCTTAATTAAAGTTTAAAAAAAAAAACGAACATGACCCAAAAAAATATTCACCTTGTATAGAACATGCACAGTTTGTGTAGATAATCAAAAATAATATCATCAATATTATCACGTATCATAAAATAAAATGATAAAGAACAATCGCGACCGGTTGATAAATAATTTATATGTATAAATAAATTCATTACGAAGTCATGGATTTTTCGCGGTACTCGTTTAGTTATTAGTCGGGTTAGTCATCATCCATTGCTCATGTCAAGTACAACTACTACAGTACAATCGTTTACCATTTACTCGCGAGCGGGGAAAGTTTGTCTTAATCAATCTGAATCTTATTAAAAGCGAGTTATTTACAAGTTGAAGTTACTTCCTTCCATAAGCTACCTACGCGCCGGTTCTCTAAACCTTGTGCGCATTTCGTGCTTACTGCCCATCGGCTGCTATGTACTTTATATTTTTTATTTAGTATCCGGAGTTTAATTGCTATTTACAGAGATTTAATAGTGCTAATTCTTGTTTTGATGTTGTCTATATTCGCTGTGATAGATTTTTAAAAGTGATATCGATTTACGTAAACCCAAAATGCATACCAAAGATTTTGTGATTTTGTTTATTTTTTTCAAATGTTGTAATTCCATAAGTGGTAAGTTTCCAGATCATTTCTGTTTAATTTAAAAATGAATTAAAGAAGTCTGAATGACATGAAAAACCTTATCATACAGATAAATAACAATGAAGGTATCATATACCTAAAAGATAAGTACTTTTTTCAGTTGTAAAGATTATTTTGTNTGATCGATACTCATCCTCCCTTAAAACAAAAATCCGAATCAGCTGATTCAAATTTGAATGACCTTTAGATCGAATTTAATGATAAATACCCTCTAATCGTTGACAAGGTTATTACGGTTCCTGTTTCTATTTATTTCGACTTCAGATTACAGACCAACTTTTCAATTTCGATTTTAAAAACAAATTTAAAACTAGACTGGAAACCATTCCGGATATTCAAATTCAATTGTCGGACATCAAATCAAATTTTAACGCTATCATAAGTAAAAATGTACACATTAAATGTATACGTTCATGCAATAAAGATTTTGAATTCAAAATTTAATTTAAAAAACATGTACACAATAAGGTGCCAGGAGTCAGATATAAAACTATCATCACTTTACTTTTTGTCGAAAAAGGGTTCCGTCAAAAAAAGGTCATCAGAAAGAGTTCCGTAGTAAAAAAAATTTGGGAACTTCTACTCTAAAACTAGAACATCCCACATCCTGAACTATTTGTGAAGAGTAATCTAATCTAGGCCTACCTCTACACCTCTTAACTATTATTTTTGTTTCTATGGCGTCTAGCCCTTCATTCCTGAGAAAGTGTGCTACCAACCTAAGTCGTCTATTTTTCATTGCCAAATTCTGTTCTCCTTTTGTTTCGAATATCTCCTCATTTCTAACCTTCTTTATCTACACTATGCTCATTATTCGCCCTTAATTCCACATTTCGAACGCATCTAACCTTTTATTTTCCGTCGTGTTCAGCGTCCAGGCTTCGCACCCGTAGAGACATACACCTTTATGAATTATTTTCAAATTTCTAAATTAACCGTTCGCAAGTATACAGGTGACTTTTTTTTGTGTCTCTACTGCTCCTTCCATCTTGAGTTATCTGACTTCTTAGATACTGAAACTCAGCGACTTCTTCTAACTCTTCGTCTCCTATATTTATATTCACTCTTTTCCTACTTTCTTATCCCTTGCATACCAATATTTCTCCTTGCTAGATGCTAATATGCTATATCACCTGCAAATGTAGGTATACTTATCTTTTGTCCCTGTATATCTTTTTTTAAAGTGATAATGTTTAACGCGTCTTACTACGATCAAAAATGCCCCTCATCAGTTTAGTTTCTTTGAAGTTAAAAATAATAAGAAAATTTGTAGGTATTAATATTATTTGTACATTTGTACATTATTTTAGACTCATCCAACCCAAACAGCATTCCTTTCAGCAATTGATCTTCACACTCAATATAGTTACCAGCGTTTGTTTGACGAATCTATCGCTATAGTTTGCGCACCGAGATATAACGAGTACGTCACCATACACCTCTATTTTTTATATATTTTTTTTTAATAAAGTACGCATTTAATTAATTTTAAGGAACGAAATCTACACGTTAACTCAAGACTACGGTTTACCTTTAATTGGTAACTGTATGCAGTCTGGTTTTCACACACACCCTAACGAAAAGCCCATTTATAAGGTAAGGCGGATAAACATTTTGATTATAATTATACCTAAAAAGCAATTGAAATAAATATTCAAAATCAGAGCCAGACTGAAGATTTTGGCCCGGGGTGCGATGTAACCAAATGGCCTGGTTTAGAAGGGAAAGTGCACAAATTTTAACAGCACTCGTTTTTAAATAAATTTAAGAAGTTAGGAGGAAGTTTGCGTTTGTCTTTGCTTCGGTCTTTGCTCTTGTTTTAAAAATTTATTAAGTTTTTTTCAATTTCTCTTTTTTTGACGTGACAACGCGAAAAGGTCGGACCTCCGACGGTGCAAAGACTAGAGAACATTTCAAAAATTTCCTGCTATTGGACCTTGCTATGCCACTAAAAAGAATATCCTTCTGGTTCCTGTTACTTTTAAGAAATTTCTTTTTGTTTTGAGAATATTCTAAACCAAGGAGGTACTTACATGATTTTTATCTAAATAAGTCATTTTTTCCTTCAACTCAGGGGAATTAATATTGCTATACGGAAGGCCTACTACAACTACACATCGTCCCAAGTCGTCGCTAAAATTCAACCCTTCGCTCAGTTTCCCTCCTACGGACGAAACACAGAATGGAATGTCCTTTTTTAAATTGTAATATTTTTCTTTGAACCTACCCACAACACTGAACAAGAGAGCACCTTTGCTTCCCGATTTTTTAATGACCGAAGCATAAGATTCCAATACTGAATCAACAGAACCAGAATCTTGGGGTTCCCTAAACACCGGCCTACCAAAAGACAGTGTTTTAACCTGCTCCCAAACCCAAGACTCATATTTATACGATGGAAAAAATACTACAATTCCACCGGGAACTTTTTTACAAATTTCACAAAAAACGTCTTTCAAAACATTACCCTGAAAACGGATATTCCTTTTAAGGATTAAAAAAAAAAGTTATCCAACTACTGAGGCACTTTCCACCACTACATATTTCTTACTGTACCTATAATGTTTTTCCAGGTAGAAGAATACTGTAATATTCCTCCACATAAGGTTCAAATGATCAAATACATTTTATGAAGACTGGAAAAACTTTGGCGGTTGTTGTAGAACAAACAAATTAGCTCAAACCCCAACACCAAAACACGACACTTTAGTTGTCCGAAGCACTTTTCTGNTTAAAAAAATTTTATTTGGAACTGTCAGTTGCTCAAGGTTCTTAAAAAAGCCACAAATGTTCGCTCACTCAAGAAAAATAAGTTTTAAGAACAGCAACAAAGCGTTTTAAAACAATGATAACCACTAATCAAAAATCTGCAAGGTTAAATTATGTAACAGATCCAGACGGCTTTTTCATTTATTTGTCATTACATTATTTCCAAGAAATATTATGATAATTAAGAGAGGTCCTAGTCGCAGTTCCCGAAAAGATTCATTATAAATTTTATAACCGTCTGGTTTCGAAAAATAATCATCGTCATAAGGCCGTCAGTCCTAAACGAGTTGGAGTTCATTATCATAAAGTCATAAGTCCTAAGAATGGTTGTACATTCATTGATTATCTCTCAACATCATCTTAAGGTCATCAGTCTTAGTACTGGTTGGACACGCACCTCCACACTTTCATATCCTGAGATAATCTTCGCATTTTCCTAAAACTATAACATCCCACATCCTTAACTATTTGCGAACTGTATGTAATCTAATCTAGGTCTACCTCTACTCCTCTTAACTCCTGTGTCTGCCTCTAATATGTCTCTGACTAGACCTTCAAGCCTGAGATGGTGTCCTACCAGCCTATCTCGCCTATTGTTTATTGACATCCATAGAGTCCTCTGTTCTCCTATTCTTTCTAACATCTCCTTATTCCTAACCTTCTCTACCCACGGTATCCTCATCATTTTCCTCTAACACCACATTTCGAGCGCTTCTAGCCTTTTTCTTTGTTCAGCATACATCTTAACAGTCAGCTAATTCCATAAAGGGCCATTAACCGAGGAAATAATTCGAACTTAAGAACAACACGATATATTCCCCACATAAATAGCTAGTAAAAAGAAATTCTGTTATACTTTTCGGACTTTCTTGTAAGGCAACTATTGTTTTTGGATAGTTTTTGAACTCGTTTTATATTTTGACAATATTCCGAATAGTTTTCACCGTAGGTGTGCTCAAAAGTTCATGAATTTGTAGCGTACAGTTTGTAAAAAATTAATTATGCGAATGTAACAGCTTTCACATTTTGTATATGTACAGGGATTCCAACCGATAAGTTCAAACTGCTTATACTTACTGAACGCATTTTGACTTTGTAGGATTTGAGTGTCAACATCTAAAAAATTTGAGAGGCCCAAAGTTCAGAGACCTGAGGATAGCCAATCCCTCCGTCTACCTTCCTCTGGTCTGCTACTGTCGTATCTTTTATCATTTTTAGAGTAAACATTATGAAATAAGAGAACGTGGCAAAGTTGGAAAAGAAATAATCGAATTTAGAAGAAAACTGTGAGTTTTATAAGTTTAATTTTTTAATTTTCAGTAAATGCCAATGACAGAGAAAGCTTTACAGAAAAGCTTCTCCGTCATCCACAAGTCAATGTTGTATTTACATAAATACGTCACACGTCGTGCCGCTTGCGGATGCTCCGAATAATTCGCAACGCTAATGTTTCGCGTCGGTGTGAGGGGATCCTTAATTAAAGTTTAAAAAAAAAAACGAACATGACCCAAAAAAATATTCACCTTGTATAGAACATGCACAGTTTGTGTAGATAATCAAAAATAATATCATCAATATTATCACGTATCATAAAATAAAATGATAAAGAACAATCGCGACCGGTTGATAAATAATTTATATGTATAAATAAATTCATTACGAAGTCATGGATTTTTCGCGGTACTCGTTTAGTTATTAGTCGGGTTAGTCATCATCCATTGCTCATGTCAAGTACAACTACTACAGTACAATCGTTTACCATTTACTCGCGAGCGGGGAAAGTTTGTCTTAATCAATCTGAATCTTATTAAAAGCGAGTTATTTACAAGTTGAAGTTACTTCCTTCCATAAGCTACCTACGCGCCGGTTCTCTAAACCTTGTGCGCATTTCGTGCTTACTGCCCATCGGCTGCTATGTACTTTATATTTTTTATTTAGTATCCGGAGTTTAATTGCTATTTACCGAGATTTAATAGTGCTAATTCTTGTTTTGATGTTGTCTATATTCGCTGTGATAGATTTTTAAAAGTGATATCGATTTACGTAAACCCAAAATGCATACCAAAGATTTTGTGATTTTGTTTATTTTTTTCAAATGTTGTAATTCCATAAGTGGTAAGTTTCCAGATCATTTCTGTTTAATTTAAAAATGAATTAAAGAAGTCTGAATGACATGAAAAACCTTATCATACAGATAAATAACAATGAAGGTATCATATACCTAAAAGATAAGTACTTTTTTCAGTTGTAAAGATTATTTTGTATATTATAAGAAAATTGCTTATTTTGAACAATGATAGTTTGCTTAATTTTTAATTTGATAAATGTTTTAGATAATTACAAAAAAAAAAACGTTTTCGATATAATTAAAGTGGAATATTTAACATCTCAAACCATAACAAAAAGTAAGACAAGTTTGTCTTGCACTAAACATTACCTACAATAAACAATAAAATAACTTAAAAAGTTTATGGCATCAATTACCTCCAAAAAGTTATAACTATCAATTAAAAATTTTTATGATTTTGAACTAAGGGTTTGTAGGTCTTTACAATGAATTATGGTTATCAAAATTTTTGTTACACGAATAAAATTGAACGCGAAACGCGGGTACAATTACTTTTTTATTTCTCTTATCAGTAGGTAATGGTTAAAGATTAAGTTGTAAAAAACCTTTATATTCCTCCTCCCGAAATAAAGTCCTGGTTACGTCACGGGGTTACAAGATAATAACAAATTCAATTAATTATTATTATTAAGTTACCTACAATTTTTAATCTTCAATAATGATCCATAAATTCATTTAGGAATATTATTTGGATATACCTAATAAAAAATAACACTAAATAGTAAATTTAAATCTGAATGTAAGTAAATGTTTAATGTTTTTTAAAACAATACATCAGCAGAGATAGAGTCGCATTTAACAAGCCACTTTTATGTTTCAAAAAAGATTGTTAATGTTGTATGTCTGGAGTATGACTCTGTAGAGGTGCGAAATGTAGACGGTGGGCGCGGTGGAATAGAAAAGGTTAGAAGCGTTCGAAATGTGGTGTTACAGGCGAATGATGAGGATACGGTAGATAGTCAAAAACCTTTCATAAGTGAGTGTAATAAAATCAGTGACATTGGCAATTTGTTATTGGCGTTCATAAATTATTTATTAAAGCCTCTCCTACGGCAGTTTTTTTGTTTCTATAAAAATATTAACGTTATGCTCTAAGTTACAGTTACTCGCAACAGTTATAAAAAGTAAACAAATAAGATTGCTCTTTTGCGTGAGAGTAAAAAAAAATTATTAATGTTTCCGGTTTATTAATAGAGAAAACGATAGAAAAAGGAAAGAGTGCGTACACAGGATATGTATGGTAGATTTAGAAAAAGCTTTTGAGGTAAATGTCTAGATGATGACCGTCACCCCCGAGGGAGGGGATCGAAAGAGGAGGTCTCCCCCACTACTATACCATCAAAAGTTCGTGGCGGTCTCACCCCCATAAAAAGTTATGAAGGTTAGATGGGGGTGGGGGTAGGAGGATCGAAAGAGGGTGATCACCTGGGTAAATTACCATAAAAAATTTGCGGCGGTCTCACCCCTATTAAATGTTATGGTTGACAATTTTCATACACTATAATTCAAATAAAATTCAATAAAAAAATTATTTTCAAGCGGCTGGAGGTGTGGGATCGAAAGAGGGTGGTCACTTGATAACCTAACCTAACCTACCCTATTGATAATGATAGTTAAATAATGTGTTATGTAACTTTCTCAATATTTTTATGTATTTTTCATTAGTTTTACCTTTGAATATTGTTTAAGAATGACTATATAAATATTTCCAAAGCTAGAAATGTATAAACATTGGCATATTTATTAACTTTGAACCCCAATAACTTTTTATGGGGGGGTGAAACCGCCACGAACTTTTTATGGCACAGTGGTGGGGGAGACCTAAATAGTAAATTTAAATCTGAATGTAAGTAAATGTTTAATGTTTTTTAAAACAATACATCAGCAGAGATAGAGTCGCATTTAACAAGCCACTTTTATGTTTTGAAAAAGATTGTTAAAGTTGTATGTCTGGAGTATGACTCTGTAGAGGTGCGAAATGTAGACGGTGGGCGCGGTGGCATAGAAAAAGTTAGAAGCGTTCGAAATGTGGTGTTACAGGCGAATGATGAGGATACCGTGGATAGAGATTAGAAATGACGAGATAGAAAGAATAGAAGAACAAAGGTCACTGTGGAAGTCAATTAAAAACAGGCAATATAGGATGATAGGATACTTTCTCAGGCATGAAGGTTTAGTTAGAGATATAATGGAAGTAGAAACAGGAGTTAAAAGGAGTAGAGGTAGACTTAGATTAGATTACTGTTCACGAATAGTTAGAGATGTGGAATTTCCTAGATTTAGAGAAATGAGAAGATTAGCTCAGGTGCTCAGGATTGGAAATAGTGGAAGTGAGTGTCCAACCAATCTTAGAACTGACGACCTCGTGATGATGATGATGATAATCACACATCGAGTTGTTCATTAATTAAACACAATGAAATGATTAGATGGGATAAACCATACTCAAACTAAATATCAAAAAGAAATGTCAGACATCAAATTCAGTTGTCAAAGTTAAAGAAAGAAACAAATAAACAAAAAAAGTGATTAAAAAATAAACTTTGTAGACAAAACACGAATATTAGTTTTCCCCATTAAATTCCACCTCTTTCTCCATTATGCTCAACCCACGAGGAGTTTTCCCCACGATGTGGGTATTTCCCAACGAGATGGAAACACTTACTGCGACCTACGCAGAACTATCTACTTCCGAATTGCTATTAAATATAGCTACATGCAGATACAGATTCAGATACTTTATTTTTTTAAATTAAAACTCGATAGTGTTTAAACAAATTGTTCAATCATCGAAAAGGTATTTGAAAAACTAGAAACCATTTGTCATTCATTCATAAATTACACTAAAGTAAATATGTATGTGCTATTCATTAGCAGTTTACATGCAAATGTAGTAGAAACTGGTACCTAATGTACATCTATTATGTTCAAAATTAGATTTAAAAATATTTTAATATCATAATAGGTGTAAATTGTTGTACTTTATTATTCAAACAGAATAAAGAGTAGAAATTGAATAAGTTTGAAATGAGGTTTTATAAAAACACTATTGTAAGTAACTAATATTAATATCCAAATTACAATAAGTGTACGCCAAAAAATTAATATCTTATGACCAAGGTTAGTAAGGTATTCGTTGAGAAATATGGTCAAACAATTTTCTTAGAAAAATATGACCTGTATTACATTGATTTCAAAATTGACAAGTTTAAATATTAAAACTGAGATTTTTCCCTTATTATCGAACATTTTTAAATTCATACTCTTGTCCATTCAAACTCAGCTGTCACGTCTTACTGAAATACAAGAAAAAAAATATTTTAGGATTAAGTATGTATGGGTCCTTAACAAAGAACTAAATCACAAAATTTCGTTTGTATATTGTATATTCTGTATTCTCTCATCAACTGTTTTGGTGTTCATGACAATTTTATTATTTTGCTTCAACGGTTTCAACTGTTTCAGCGAAAATCCGTTGGCAAAACGTTACAAATTGGTCGACTTTTTGAACGGGACTTGATGATTAGTATGGGATGTTGGTGAGGTGGCATTTTTAATGCAAATTCCACCAGAATTAGCCATTAGCCACAAGATCATACACACTGTCAACATTCCTTTCGTTCGGAATTTTGGGTTTCTGTGCTCTATTTAGTTAAGTTCCACACTTCCACAGAACTCTCTTTTATTTTGGTGTATACTACCTATTTAATAAGTTATTTTCAAAAAATTATATAAGAAAAGCAAACCTACCCCTAAACTTCGAAACCACTACACTGAAAACTATAAGGAAAATCGCTGTTTATTTTTCTTTAAAGACAAATGATACTTTTATACATACTCTTTTGTCTTTTGAAAACAAATGACTACATTACTAAACCCTAAAGGTGAATTTTTTGTCATATTTTAAGTTTGTTTCTCTTGTTTGCTAATAATATGCAAATTATAGCACAGTTTATCTTTAAATATTATCTAACTTTGCCTCAAGATGACAGACACACATAAAAATTTCTGTATCTTTTTTCACTAGGTAGGTACGTATAATTATATCATTATATCCATACAGAGGATTATAATTTTAAAATTTGCTTACATAAATGGCTCTTAAAAAGGTTATACAATCATAGATTTGCTTAATGTTGGACTTATGTTTCTGTATTATTACAATCCCAACCAAAAGTGCGAATATGAGTTTGTTTATTACTATTTCACGACTGAACTATTCAACCGATCATCATAAAATTTTGTAGATTCATTGTCGGGGGCACAGAAAAGGTCATAGGATAGTTTTTATCAAGAAACAAAAATGCTGTTCCCGAGGGATAGAAAAAAAAATAATTTTATGTTGTTGTCGATTATCATTGACACCTAATTGTTATAATATTATCAAGAAATATTTGGAAAATCCAGGTATTTTAACTATCTGTCAACTCTTTTATTAATCAGCACATTGACATTACGACTAAGTTTGCAATCAATTCTAAATTTAATTGGTGACTAATAAACTAAATAGTAACTATTTGATGAAAAATACACCATATGCAGAAGTTATTTTAATTAATTCTTTCCACGTCTACTGTTTAAAAATGCGACAGGTTAGATATTAGCTATCTACATGTAATTCATTAGAAATTAAATGGTATTGTAGGTGCATACACAATGGCGTAACTAGGTAACGAAGGGCCCTGGGGCAAATCAAAAAATGGGAGCCCACTGCTATCTAAACTGGTTAGGTTTTATCAAGTAAAAATATTAAATATTAGTGACTATTCGGCCACTTTCGTAGTCGGCGACTNTAAAAATATTAAATATATAAAAATGCTAAGCCACTCGAACAACTGTGATGTTTAATTCTTTCTGATAAATGATTCCAATCCCGAATTCCCGTAAACCAAACATTATTCCTTTGCTAAGCGAATAACCAGCAGGGTTGACAATAGGCAGCGTCTAGTATTTTGGAATAACACAACCAAAAACGATTAACTGGTCCATATTTAGAACTTGAAACATAATACGTTTTTAAAAAACACCTATTGTTGTAGTGAAAAGGTCCTGAAGGATGTAAAGGCCCCACGTCAAGAATTTGACGCTTTTCGTTATCACTTAACATTTTGTTCGTGAAGTTTCCCAAGTCATAAGATTTATCGTACACATTTTCGAAAAATGTAGAGGCCTGTGGTTCCTCCAAATCCTCCGCTCTTATGTGTGCTGTGCAAACACCATCCACGTTTACATGAAGAATTTAGGGGAATCCCCTAAATTCGAATTTCTCTCAATTGAGTTGCCATGATTAAAGTTGGGTTGCCACCTGTCATATTTATTTTGAAAATTGGAGAAATTATCAAAAGTTCAGTTCGATCGAGATTATTTTGGTAAGGGTTCGAGGGCCCGCTGAGCATGAGGGTCCCGGGGCACTGCCCCGCCTAGCCCCTAGGTAGCTACGTCACTGTGCATACATAAGATGCTTCAGGAAGCGCTACAGATAACAGATATCAAAATATGATTTAAGTAGGCAATGGCTTTGAAATTTTACTTAAATGTATTTATGTATTTTGCATTTATTTCGTCAAACTTTTAGAACTGCTGGGATGCAGTCAGTTTCTTTTTTTTTATTTTTGATAAAGTAATTTGGCAATCATGTTCATTCAAAAAAAAATCGCCGGTAAAGGTCTAGATGGTGGGAGGGATTGAATGAGGAGGTCTCCCCAACCACTGGACAATAAAAAGTTCGTGGCAGTCTCACCCCCATAAAATGTTATGGGGGTTCAAAGTTAGTAAATGTGCCGATTTTTATACATTTCTATGCATGTAAATATTTAAGTAGTCATTTTTAAACAATATTCAAAGGTAAAACTAACGAAAAATACATAAATATATAAAGTTATAAAACACATTATTTAAATATCTTTATCAATAGGTTAGGTTATCGGGTTTTGTTCAAATGACCACCCTCTTTCGATTCCCCACCTTCACCCGCTTGAAAATAATGATTTTATTTGAATTATTGTGTATGAAAATTGTCAAAATAATCAAGTTTCAATCCCCATAACTCTCTATGGGGGTGAGACCGACGAAATTTTTTTATGGAGTTTTACTCAGGTGACCACCCTCTTTCGATCACCCCTACCCTAACTTTTTATGGGGGTGAGACCGCCACGAACTTTTTATGGTACAGTGATGGGGGAGACCTCCTCTTTCGATCCCACCCACCCATCATCTAGACCTTTACCAAATCGCCGAAACTATCAATTTAGTTATTTTTGCATCGTTTAGTAAAAACGCAACGCAGTTTTGCTTTAAGCTAAGTGTATTGTAATTATTTTTAACGCTAGGCTTGAAAATACCACAACGTCAGTGAGCGAAACAAATGTTAATTAAGCGTTAATTAATTTAAAGTGTTGTTTGTTGTGGTTAATTGAGATAAGTCCCGTTTGTTTTAATTATTTTCATTGTCAGCGTTGTCTTTTTCTATTATTTTTACTGTACCTAATCTTATTGATAGAAAATAATTTGTGACATCACCTTGTTCTGATTTTGTTTTTTATTATTAATTATAATATAATTGCTGGCATACCCAACTCTTTGAGCTTTTCGCTTATTTAACCTAACCTTACTCCACAGCTAAACCTACGCCCTACACCTGACCCCAAACCTAACTTCACCATCCTATCCGCCCAAATTTAACTTTAGTGTATAAAAATGTAATAATTTTAGGCAAAAGCTCTTCTAACTATTCTTTAATTTGATTANCATGAGGGTCCCTAGGCACTGCCCCGCCTAGCCCCTAGGTAGCTACGTCACTGTGCATACATAAGATGCTTCAGGAAGCGCTACAGATAACAGATATCAAAATATGATTTAAGTAGGCAATGGCTTTGAAATTTTACTTAAATGTATTTATGTATTTTGCATTTATTTCGTCAAACTTTTAGAACTGCTGGGATGCAGTCAGTTTCTTTTTTTTTATTTTTGATAAAGTAATTTGGCAATCATGTTCATTCAAAAAAAAATCGCCGGTAAAGGTCTAGATGGTGGGAGGGATTGAATGAGGAGGTCTCCCCAACCACTGGACAATAAAAAGTTCGTGGCAGTCTCACCCCCATAAAATGTTATGGGGGTTCAAAGTTAGTAAATGTGCCGATTTTTATACATTTCTATGCATGTAAATATTTAAGTAGTCATTTTTAAACAATATTCAAAGGTAAAACTAACGAAAAATACATAAATATATAAAGTTATAAAACACATTATTTAAATATCTTTATCAATAGGTTAGGTTATCGGGTTTTGTTCAAATGACCACCCTCTTTCGATTCCCCACCTTCACCCGCTTGAAAATAATGATTTTATTTGAATTATTGTGTATGAAAATTGTCAAAATAATCAAGTTTCAATCCCCATAACTCTCTATGGGGGTGAGACCGACGAAATTTTTTTATGGAGTTTTACTCAGGTGACCACCCTCTTTCGATCACCCCTACCCTAACTTTTTATGGGGGTGAGACCGCCACGAACTTTTTATGGTACAGTGATGGGGGAGACCTCCTCTTTCGATCCCACCCACCCATCATCTAGACCTTTACCAAATCGCCGAAACTATCAATTTAGTTATTTTTGCATCGTTTAGTAAAAACGCAACGCAGTTTTGCTTTAAGCTAAGTGTATTGTAATTATTTTTAACGCTAGGCTTGAAAATACCACAACGTCAGTGAGCGAAACAAATGTTAATTAAGCGTTAATTAATTTAAAGTGTTGTTTGTTGTGGTTAATTGAGATAAGTCCCGTTTGTTTTAATTATTTTCATTGTCAGCGTTGTCTTTTTCTATTATTTTTACTGTACCTAATCTTATTGATAGAAAATAATTTGTGACATCACCTTGTTCTGATTTTGTTTTTTATTATTAATTATAATATAATTGCTGGCATACCCAACTCTTTGAGCTTTTCGCTTATTTAACCTAACCTTACTCCACAGCTAAACCTACGCCCTACACCTGACCCCAAACCTAACTTCACCATCCTATCCGCCCAAATTTAACTTTAGTGTATAAAAATGTAATAATTTTAGGCAAAAGCTCTTCTAACTATTCTTTAATTTGATTAATCTAATAATAATAATATGCATTTTTCTTTAAATCACTGTCTGACCTTTTCCATCATACAAAGACACATAATGGAAAAGCTTTACCATATTTAAGTGTTTATTTAAAAGTACCGAAATAACACTACAATTTTATCATTAAAGATTGCTTTATATCATCGAATAATTTATTTAAAACGCATAAAGGTGAGGTCAAAAACCTTTCATAAGTGAGTGTAATAAAATCAGTGACATTGGCAATTTGCTATTGGCGTTCATAAATTATTTATTAAAGCCTCTCCNATTTCGAACAATTAGCTTAACTTCCCATGCGTCAAAAATCTTAACTAGAATTGTACAGAGGAGGATGGAAAAAAGGGCGGAAGAACTATTAGGGGAAGATCAATTTGGGTTTAGAAGAAATAGAGGAACGCGGGAGGCCATTCTAGCATTAAGGGTAGCAATAGAGAAAACGATAGAAAAAGGAAAATGTGCGTACACAAGATATGTATGGTAGATTTAGAACAAGCTTTTGAGGTAAACGTCTATATGATGGCCCTCACCCGAAGGGGGTGGGGTGGGTGGGAACGAAAGAGGAGGTCTCCCCCATTATGTCTCATAAAAAGTTCGTGGCGGTCTCACCCCCATAAAAAGTTATGGGGGTTAGATGGGGGTGAGGTAGGGGGGATCGAAAGGGAGTAGGGGGGATCGAAAGAGGGTGGTCATCTGAGTAAAACCTCATAAAAAATTTGCGACGGTCTCACCCCTAATTAAAGTTGTGGGGGTTGAAAGTTGATTATTTTGACAATTTTCATACACTATAATTCAAATAAAATTCAATAAAAAAAATATTTTCAAGCGGCTGGAGGTGTGGGATCGAAAGAGGGTGGTCACTTGATAACCTAACCTAACCTACACTACTGATAAAGATAGTTAAATAATGTTTTATATAACTTTCTCAATATCTTTATGTATTTTTCATTAGTTTTACCTTTGAATATTGTTTAATAATGACTATATAAATATTTGCATGCCTAGAAATGTATAAAAATTGGCATATTTATTAACTGTGAACCCCCTTAACTTTTTATGGGGGTGAGACCGCCACGAACTTTTTATGGGACAGTGGTGGGGCAGACCTCATCTTTCGATCCCCCCACCCCTAGACCTTTACCGCTTTTGACAATGTTAAATATACTTAAAAATGCAGGGGTGAGTTACATAGATAGAAGAGTGACACTCAGTTTGTATAAAGAGCAACAGGCAGTTATAGAGCTGGACCAGCAACGTAGAGAAGTAAATATTAGGAAGGGGGCCAAACAGGGATGCACAGTCACCGTTATTTTTAATTTATACATTGAAGACGCGATCAACATCATTAAAGACAGTGCAACGGTACGGATAGATATACAGGGGCAAAAGGTTATTTTGTTTAGATTGGCAGATTAGCAGTTTTAGCATCCAGCAAGGAGTTAGAGATAGATATAGAGGAGTTAGAGATAGCCTTGTTTACTGTTCTTTGTTCCTATGTCTGCATTCCGATTTACATTGACTCCTAGTAAGATAACAAAAATCATACCGCAGATTATCCATAATGAGTTATGATATCTTAACGACGAAAGTGTTTCAGGAAATACAGCATAAAATTTATTGAACCGATAAACACTAACAAGCATTAAACGATAAAAATTTGCTTTTATTTGATATTTACTGAATCGATTAGCTACTTTCGCTTGTTTTTTCCGTGTTTCGGAAAAAGATATTTCAGGTGAATGATTTCTAAAAAGACGTCAAACTTTCTTAACGGCTTAGAAGAAGTGGTTAAATAAAACCTAAAAACCGTCAAAAATTCGAATAACTTTAACCTCAAATCATCACGTAGACGGTGATGTAATAAAGTTAAAAACTCATATTCGTTTAAATAAACTAATCAACAAAAAATGCCTATACAAATCACCAAGAAATTTATGATGATAGACTAGTATTTAATTTGTTGTATAAATAAAATGGATAAATGTCTAGATGACAGGGTGGGATCGAAAGAGAAGGTCTCCCCCACCACTGTACCATAAAAAGTTCGTGGCGGTCTCACCGCCATAAAAAGTTATGGGGGTTGAAAGTTGATTATTTTGACAATTTCCATACACTATAATTCAAATAAAATTCAATAAAAAAATTATTTTCAAGCGGGTGGAGGTGGGGGATCGAAAGAGGGTGGTCACTTGAACAAAACCCGATAACCTAACCTAACCTACCCTATTGATAAAGATATTTAAATAATGTTTTATATAACTTTCTCAATATTTTTATGTATTTTTCATTAGTTTTACCTTTGAATATTGTTTAAGAATGACTATATAAATATTTACATGCCTAGAAATGTATAAAAATTGGCATATTTATTAACTTTGAACCCCCATAACTTTTTATGGGGGTGAGACCGCCACGAACTTTTTATGGTACAGTGGTGGGGGGACCTCCTCTTTCGAATCCCCCGAAGGGGGTGGGGGCCATCATCTAGACCTTTACCATAAAATGCTGTCTTTGGCATTTTGTTATCTCTTTCTATCTCAAGTTACGACAGTATACATATGTCGCCATCTATATACATACTTATGGTTGTTGTTTGTATATTCGGTATTGATACGTAATTTATCGAATCTGCCTATGGCGTATTAATGAGATCAAATAAAATCAAAATCGCAATCTTCATCTCGTTGTTTCGATAATTTCCTGCCCAAGAACTTAGTACGTTCTTTTTTTCTTCGAAGACTGATCAATCATACTATTTTTTACCAGTACTGAGTGAACATGTACGATCCCTTAATTAATAATTAACTTAATTAGAGTTCAAGCATTCAAGGAATTTTTTTCTAGTTTCAGAACCACTTTCTTCTAAGGAAGAAAATAACCTCCCAACATCAGATATAATATTTCCGAGCAATGTGACTGGCACCGAATATAATTTAGAAACGGAAGAACTTGATTCCTCCAAAGCGGAAAACAAGACGACTTTGTCTGAATCATTCGACATGAGACATTTTAATATATCAACATTCAAGAAAGAAAAAGTGGTTTATTCGTTTGTGCCATTGGAAGACCCGAAAGATCCAAAATCCAACGTCGAACTTATCGAAGACGGACAAAATACAGAGGACGAGTTCATGGCAAGTAGCTTGAATATGATTCGACCAGAAAAACAAACTGCCACGAAACATGGGCGATTAGCAGCTGTTTTGACAATGTCATTTCTGTTTATTTCTATAGCAGGATATTTAGGATTACTATATTGGAGACGACAGTTACAGTGAGTATTTAAAATTATTTTGTTTTATTTCATAATACTCAACTACTCATTTTACATTTTTTAAAAGCAATCTTCATTCACCTTATTTTGTGCTCCAATTACTCTCACATATTCGCATGCACTTCACCTTTTAATGTCTCTACTATTAACCCCCGCATGTCGTTATATAACCACCTTTTCATTCCATCATAGTCTCCTACTTTACCTTTTTAGACTTTGTATGGCTATTGCACAACAAAGCAGATGACTTCATATGCACCTCTGTATTATATACGCTATGTCTGATCAGTATTCCGGAATATTTGAACGGTAACACCTGGAGGGACTGTAGAGTGCATCTCGTCATAGTTCCACAACGTAGGGGATGTAAAAAGTTTGTACCGAAAGTGCCCTAATTAATAAGCCGTCAGTGATTGAGAACAGTTATCGCGTTATGTTATCGGCTTTCGACGAAACACACATACCTATTCGTGACCTTGGCAAACAGTTGATACGTAGACAAGTCAATTGTACGTAACGATTAGCAATAATCTGCACTTGTTAGCGATTAGATTGGCAAACCATTACCACAAAATACAAAAATATGTTGAAAGCGGAATTATTTAGCAAAAACCAATGTATTCAAATGGAGAATATGCGGATGCTTATGTATACCGCTGAGTGGTGCGAGACGGCTCATTCTACTTCGTTTTCATGTACCTTCTTTCTCCATAGTTTTCCCGGAGCACTGATCAGACATGGTACATATTCCCAATCTACATCCTTTCTTATACCCTCTCACTATATTACCACATCTAATTCTAGCTTGCATTTCCTTATTCTTATTCTTTTTATACTATCGGAACTTGGAATAGTTTCCTTATATATCTTATTATATTTTTACATTTGTACCAATTGCCACCTCGCCGTCTTCCTTACGAATCGAAACCTCATCACAATTAATTGCGCTTAAAGCACATCTGTGCCTTATTCATATATTCCCTCTTTTTTACAATCAGCCATTTACAAATACTTAATCTATCAGTCATTATGTTGGTCATGACTTAGTATCCTACATCTAAAAGCAAAATTCCTAGACACTTTTCTGTGTTATTTTCATCCCTATTTACTGTAAATTCACACAATCCCAGCTTTTTTCCACTCTTTCTCTATTATTTCTTAAGCCCTTATGTCATAAGAAAATAAAATATTGTGAGACATACTGTACATTGAACAATGATACTACATAGTATACATATACACGTAACGAGATCTGAAAGTCATAAATTCTACGTTATTTATGCGCAATAGTAAAATCCACCTCCTGAAGGATTACAGTAGATCAGCTACAATGAAATATTGTTAGGATGTAAGGCTAGTGGTTATGGGATCATTACACCTATTTATCTAGAGACATTGACAAAATACCTGTACCGTTTTTAGAGTTGTGTGGCCAACTAGGAATTTAGATTTAATATGTTCTACGTTCGTCCGTGTCTATTTGTATCTGTTTCATCTTCTCACTGTTTATATGTCTACGAAATTCAATAAACGGACTGGGACCGTTACTGGGTTAATGGCTTGCCATCCTTATTAATATTAGGTTAATTTACTTAAAAAAGTTTATAATTACAGCAAGATGAAGGTCTCCAAAAATTAGTGTTTTGGCTTGAGATTGACATTTATGCTTCATACAAATAATACATGTATAGTCCAGGATCCTTGGTACATTTTTGCACTTGATTACTATCAAGCTAATTTTCCGTGAGTAGCTTCATTTTGATGAGATGCCCAACAACTTCTTGTAAGAAACTTTGATTGTGGTAGCTAACAGAGGTAGTAACAATAAAATATGTCGGTTTGATGATTCTCAAAAATTTATTACTAACTGGGGTTTTTTGTGTTTAATCTCAAGATAATTATCTAAATTGTTCGAAAAAATATTTGCCCTACAAAATCTATGGTTTGATCAAAGAGTCCCCTCTTTCCAACATGTACCGACAACGAGGTAATCATAAGTGATTGCTAACCAGCTGATTTTTTACTTAGAAAATATTTATATAATTTAATAGTCACATTGTCCTACAAATTGCGTGGTACGATCTCCCTTATCTTGAAAACCCTAGTTAGTAATAAATTTTTGAGAATCATCAAACCGACATATTATATCCTTCCTACCTGTGTTAGCTACCACAATCAAAGTTTCTTACAAGAAGTTGTTGGGGGTCTCATCAAAATGAAGCTACTCACGGAAAATTAGCTTGATAGTAATCAAGTGCAAAAATGTACCAGGGATCCTGGACTAGTAGATTAGGATGACCGGAAAAAAACAAATTTATATTAGTTTATGATATTTTGAGAGCTCCCTCCAAAGCACATCTCAAAAAAATTTTTTAAAAGGGGTCGCTAAAAATTTTTAAGAATTTCCAAAATTGTCGAAAATTAATATTTTATTTTTTTATTCTCTTTTCTCGTTGTTTCACTATTTTCTACAATAGAAATGATAAAGATCCTGAAATTTTCAAGTCGATATTTTGATATTCAAAGGTTTCCAAGTAGATTATTTAAGATCTTTTCGAATGACATCTGAACATGAATATTAACGACCTTGTTGACATCCTAAAGAATAGAAATAAGGCAAAAGACGCAAAAAAATCTTAGAGACGATTTCAGTCCGTCCCACTTTTGTTTCTTCTTCACTTTGTGTTAAATGTTCATATTTGTAGTATTTATTTTTTAATTCGAAATTGAACAATATCGTACTTTTCATTTCAGAAAGCGATACGGTAACAGACAAATTTTGTCAAATGAAGATGAATATATTAAGGACGATTTGAAACACTTTTCGGTAAGACATGTGTTTAAATTATATTCGTGTATGTTTAATGTGTTCGTCCATAAATTTGTAAAAACTGCGATAATAATAATATTATTCGGTCATTAATTATATCATTTAGGAACATTTAGCAACTGAAATATTTATACCTTGCGTTTTCAACAAGTATTGTACAAAACGACGAAAATATCTTAAAATAATTTCTTGTTTTTAGCTTTGAAATTGAAAAATTTCCCGCAAGTGATTCAGTGAAACCCAAGTGCAAACCACATCGCTACAGTAAATTAGAAGAGGAACTTTTGGTATAAAAATCTGCAAAGAACTGGATTTTACCGGTGATACGCAGTAGTAGTCACTGTTATTAGGTATTTTTTTTTGATGGCCAATATTTCTAAAACTTGTTATTTTTTTCAACCGTCATGTGAATTATTAAGGAGGTATTTATTGACTTGTAAAATAATTTTTAAAAATTTAAATAAAATTATTGACAAAATAAGATAAGAGATTTAAAATTAGTGTTTCCAATTGTGTATGACAATCAAGCAACTTAAAAATTCAAGATACTGGGTGTTGTATGAAGTTCTTTACAGGACAAGCAACAATATTCCTTAATTACAGGTCATGAAAAACATACAGGACCAGTTGGAAACACTAGTTAAAATACTGCTCGACATACCGCAAATTAAAAAATATGTAACAAAATTGATTAAAATATGTGATGTAGATGATTTGATTCTGTATTTGTTATACGCACAATATTCACACTGGAACCAGTATACAGGGTGTCCCAAGAAATGGTGCATTAAAATACTTTTTTCTAAAACAAATTAGTCCCATCATTCTTGGAATAGATTCCTAAGAAACTGAAAACCCAAAAGTAAAAAAAGTAATCTAAAATCCCTTAAGGGAGTTGTCCCCATCAGCAGATTCACAGAGGCGGGATTCTAATTGAATTTTGTAAATAAACATCAACATATTTTTAGCAACAAGTGTTATATTGATGAGAGGTCCCGAGGTCCTTGATTTGCTGTTACATTTTTTTAATAAGAAACACATTTCCAATGAGTTTGCCTCATTCCTTTATCTTAATGATCTCACTTGATACTTTCAAACCACATATTTTTAAAAACAATAATGTACATATTCCTACTAGGGTTGCCACCCGTACTTTATTATAAAGTATTGTACTCTATTTCGACTGTGCGTACGTTATACTTTACAAGACACATAAAGTACGCAAAAATACTTTATTTAAGGCCTTAAGTAAACATCGTAATTTTGTAAGCGATTATTCGAAATTCAGAGTATTTTTACATCAATAATATTGCACAGAAAAATGGCAAGCCATATTTACGGAACAACCTGATTTCCCAAATCTGTTCAAAGTAGTGTCACTTTTGCTGTCCGTTCCGGCCACTTCAGCATTTACAGAAAGAGTATTCTCTGTTATGAACGCAAAGTGGCGGGACGACAGGAATAAAGCTTCATTAAAACTAATTAAAAATGAACTTTTAGTTTACTTAAATCTTTGTTTGCCATGTTTAGAGGCTATTAATGTATTTAAGAGCGACAGCAATTTGTTACTGGCTGCTAGGTGTAACAAAAAATATGTTTTTAAAAACAAAAAATAAAATACTTTATTTTTATGCGGAGTTCTTTTTTTTTAACCTTTTAGTTGAGAAATACTTTATGTAAAGCTTGAAAAGGTGGCAACCCTAATTCCTACTAAAAAAGTTTAATTGAAATCACTCTGTTTTACTTGACAACTCCCTCATAAACTTTTTTCTTTGGACATCTTGTATATGCATTAATATCTAGATAATATATCGTATACACACAATATGATTAATTAATAAGTAATCGTGTTTTTATATGTAATGATGTACAGTATGATGTAAAATATGTACTTTAATTAATAATAGCACATAGTAATGGGGACGAAGTTTATAGCAGAGAGATTGTTTATTATACATACCTATTAGTTAAAAAATGGAACAAATATCTAGCATAATACTGAGCACTTTATAGAATGTTTGAAATTTAAACTTTTCCAAATATCTAAAATATAAGTTCCTGTTACTACGTCCCTTTATTACTAATTTGGTTTCGCTGGACGAAAACAAGTTCCTTAAATGTAAAATAAATTAAGCTAGTTCATAGGTACGTAAAACATAATTTTAGACAGTCTTTGTCTCCTCCATGCTAACTCAACTTTATGTATATGATAAGCAATTTTAAAAGGATTTCAGTGCTGTGATATAAAAAAATTACCTATTGGAAATATTGTTAAAATCTATTGAAAGTATTCATACCGTAAAATTAAAAATTAGAACAGATAAACGACTATTTTATTTTACTGGGGGTTTTTTTTTTTTTGACGAAATAAAAATCTAAAAAATTAAAAACATATTTTTATTTTGTTTAATCGTAAATAAACCTAATATATTTTACGGGAAAGGAATATTAAACGGCCTATTGTCTTACGATTAGTGAAAAGTAGAAATTAATGAACAGTTGAACTTCTGTCAGTGCGTAACCCAAGGTCATGTCCCACCAGATTCTAAACTACCTCTACTACGAAATACGAAACCAACATGGATAAGCATTGCTTTTTAAAGTACAATAATTGATAAAATAAAAATTACGGTTATTGTATGACACCCTGTACTATATAGATATTACATGTTTTTAATAAACTTTTATGATATTTCATTTTAAGCGATTTAACCCAGTGTTATATTTATGGGCGTAAAAAGGGGGGGGGGTCACCGCCGGCTGACGAGTCTCGAAATCGTCACAAAGTTATTAAACTTGTATAAACTTAGAGCTATTGAAAATCTGCTCCTCCTAGGAAAAATCTTTCACTACGCCCATGGTTATATATCGTTTTCCAACCGTTTAAAACTTAAAATTAATAAAAATTAATACATACAACAACTTTGATGGCTTAATTACCTTTCAAAGATTAGATATACCTAATTCAGAATTATTTATCAATTACCTACATTATAACACAATATGAATTTTATCGTAATACTTAAATTACCCCGATTCTCTAAACTAAAAACCTAGGTAATAGGTAGACCTCTAAAAAACCTAATAAGGGGCTATCAATAAATTACACCTGTAACGTAAATTGGGCGAGGGTTGAACCGTGACGTTACAGTCCTCTTTCATAAAGACTGATCAAGGTTTACGTAGGATAGACGCAGATCAAGCAAAAATTTGTGAATATGTATTTTGTACAAAAGGAAAGTCTATTTTGTATTTTACATTTGAAATAACAAATCATAAAACGTATTTGCATTTTGTATTTAAATACTTTTAAAAACCATTTTGCACATCTCTAGGCGTTACTTGAGGGAAGGGAGAGCAAAACTTGATGATGCTCCTGATTGATAACAAAAAAAACTTTTTTTTTTCAAACAAAAAGGAATTTATTAATAAAAAAAATATAAACTTATGGAGAGAAAAAAACAAGGCCCACCACTTATTAAACATATTATTCAAATAAAATGAGTACCACTACACATTATCTACAAAATTCCCTATGATTAGTGATGGGGGTTTTTATGTTGATTTCTTGACTACCAATGGGCCAACATTGTCACCAGTTTCCTTGTTGTGGCTGCCATGGCTACCATCACAGTATGGCCACTAAAACAAAAAAAAAACAAATGCACCAAAACAGTGACAATGACCTACAAATAAACTGAAACATATGGCAACATTGCATATAATAATAATTGATAAGACGATAAGATATGTTTACCAAACATGTACATGAAAATGAACATACATTTTTAGATTTCCAGCACCTACAAAACACAGCCTTGTCTGTAATATCTTCAACATCTACAGTGTCCACAACCTTAGGATTAGACCTATGAATTATATGATTTACTCGAGTTCTGTGTTTAACAGCCTCAGGGCAAAACGCTCTGTAACCCATGTATGAGAGGCCAGCAACAAAAGCAGTTGGTGGTATAAGGGCCAGCCAGTCTTTAACTTGAATAAAAAATATACATTAACAACACAAATATAGACTTCATTAATACACCAACTATAAATATTTGTCATTATTATTGTCATACTTACATCCTAGATGAAACCATCCTCCTATAGTATCGGGAATTGGCAAACTTGTCAAATAATTTGGAAGGGCTTCCTTAACTAAGTACGCGAACGGCTGCATTTTCAAGTATTAATAATTTTATTGTAACACTAATCACAAAAACGATGAATGAACACTATCGGCTGTTGGAGCACACTGTTAATTTATTAATTGTCCGTACACGAAAGTACGTTCTCTACGTAGTGCGAATATTATTTGATCAGTTTATCGTTAATTATTCAATACTGCAATTCAATTTTCCCAGATGTTACTTTCTCTATATATTATTAACGATTCCCCTTTAATGGTTGTTTAATGTAAGTACTTGGTAATTTTGGAAAATCAACACTGGCACATAACCACGATATATTATTGTGCTGTAGAGTGTAGAATAACAACGATCACTACACTAAATATTACCTAATCTCTCCTACATAAATAGACACAGTGGCGTAGTTAAGAGTTATTCTTTAAAATTCGGCCAAGAAAATCAATTCAGGTTCTGTGGAACTAAACTAAAGTTAAATGGTTAGGAAAACAAGTGTTAGTATGAAACACCTGGATTAGTAAGGTTCTTAAACATGCATTTCGCTTTCAAATCAAATAATATGCATTTCAGGCTTATACGAACGAATTAATCTGAAATTTTCAAACTTTTGAAACAATCAAAAACACAAATATAACATTGCTACGATTAGAACAATTTGAAGGTACGTATTTGTATCCCAAGACGTTTTTTTAATTTTTTTTTAGCTGTATTAACAACAACAGCACAAATGATAATAAAATTGGGGGGTGCGAGTTCAATCAGGCGTTTTGGACCTGTTACATGGTACGAGGTGGAGGCCAATTTTATCATTAGAAACTAAAATACGTTTCAGAAAATACTACAAACGGCACAGTGAACGCCATCTGTAGCACGATGCTACATTTTAGGATTACGTATTTTTCGTGCTACAGATGGCGTTCACTGTGCCGTTTGTAGTATTTTCTGAAACGCACTGTTAAGACAGCAGGTAAAAGTTGGTCTGTGTTCTGTCGGAGCTGCCTGCGACGCGCTGATGAGATCCAAAAAGATCGAAATCGCGATCCGCGTCTGGCAGTTTCGACAGAATACAGACCACTTCGAATTATTT
>NW_020439034.1:491936-514641 GCF_000699045.2 Agrilus planipennis | reverse complement strand
TATATTTAGACAAAAAGTACGTCAAAATCAAATCGGAAGCCCGCATTATACGATTAAATTATTAATCATCCGTAAATAAAATATAAGTGAACCTATTAACTGCTAATTATTCTTTAATACTATTATCTTCTTTAAATACAGGCAAGGAAAAAGATTCACTAAGATAGAAATTTCACATTTCTTTGTCATTCTTCTTTTTTATGTAGCACGAACGAAAATATCTCCTGCTTTTCTAAAAACTGTTCTAAACTAACTGATCCCCTAAAATCTTTTCATACGAAAAGGTGGCTGAAGGCTTTTGTACAATTTCCCAATTTGATGATTGTGTGTAACAGAATATCCCTATCTTTATTTCTCAATTTGCCACAGGTGTATACTTTAAACTTTGAAGTATTTCAGTTTTTTTTATTCTGAAGCATCAAGAACAGAACTGTGTAAAACAAGTTGCATAAGTACAGTTCCTGTGAGTTGAAACTACCATAAAAGATTATTTGGTTAAATATTTATTATATTGAAAATGACCTCGTTATTAGAAGAATTACTCATATGGGAAGTGTTACTTGTAGCAAAATAAATCAAAGATATTCTTTTTCTCTTAAATAATACTCCACTTAGTTTCTTCATTTTTAAATTGCCCATTACCTGCATATTTCAAAGATTTCGATATTGTTGAACTTCAACAAAATGCCAAACAAAAAAAAAGAAAACCTATTCTGTTTCAATATTTCTTTAAATAGGGTGCAAATTCATTTTAGCTTTATATATTATCCATTCTCCCCAATTTTGCTATTCTATTTAAAATTAAAGCCACAAGGGGGTTAGAAGTTATTTATTTATTGTGAAACATAGACGTTGGGCGCGGCGGAAAAGAAAAGATTAGAAGAGTTCAAAATGTGGTGTTACAAGCGAATGATGAGGATACCGTGGATAGAGAAGGTTAGAAATGAAGAGGCATCAGAAAGAGTAGGAGAACAGAGGACTTTACGGAAGTTAATAAGAAATAGAAGAGATAGGTTGGTAGAACATCAAAGACATATTAGAAGCAGAAATAAAAGTTAACAGCAGTAGAGTTAGATTAGATTACCGTTCACCAATAATTAAGGATAATGTAGGATATTTTGGTTTTTGAAAAATGCGATGATCAGTTTAGGATTGGAAAGAGTGGAGGTGGGTGTCCGACCAGTCTTAAATTAGGACTGACGACCTTATAATGAATTATAAATTATTAAAACGCCTAAAATTTGGAATCACATTATTATATGACGCAAAAGCATTACCAAATTAGTTTAATCACCTCTACCAAATTTTTTTAGAAATGGTTAATAAATTTAGATGAAATTTATGAAGTTTTGCCACACACCTACAAAGTTTTTCCAATAAATGACTTATTGTTTTTATATATCGGCAATTGTTTAGTCATGGAAGATTAGTTTTAAGATAAAACAGTCGAATTATATTTAAAGTTATGTGNCTGTTAAGACAGCAGGTAAAAGTTGGTCTGTGTTCTGTCGGAGCTGTCTGCGACGCGCTGATGAGATCCAAAAAGATCGAAATCGCGATCCGCGTCTGGCAGTTTCGACAGAATACAGACTACTTCGAATTATTTTATTAAAATACGTTTCTTCATAGCAAAATGGGGGAGGGGGAGATTATGTGTTACGAACCTCTTACGTGGGGGGAAGGCGAGAATTAAAAATTGAATAATTTTGGATTAAGTATTTATAGACGGTCCCTTACCATAAATACCAAATTTTTACTAGTTTAGGCGTTCGCGAATTGTGGAATTTCGTGTTTACTTAAAATATAATATTAAAACGGGATTTCTTCAGATATTTGGGGATGGAGACCTTAAAAATTTGTGGAACAATTATGAAAATTGTTTCATTTGAAATATTAACCCATTGCGTACGAGCAGACATAAAACAGCTCTCTAAATTGGTTCAAAATTGTTACAAACTTAACAGCTACTTATTCAAAATTCTAAAACCAAAATAAAGAAATTATAAATTATTAAATTTAGCCGAACACAACTCAAAAAGATCCACCAAAATCCACGCCACAAAATTTGATATGGAGTGGTTAAATAAATCAAAAATTCCATTCAATTCTTTGTAAAAGAATACTTTTACTTTGTTTTTTAGTTGTCAGCAACTAGAAATTCAAATAACTCACCAATCCCAGTGTCCTTTTTTTGCTGCTAGGATTACCGGTAGGTATAAATGAGAGATTACCGTTGGCGATTAAAATACTAAAACTCACAGAATACAGCAAGAAAAGCAAGCTATTCTTGAAGTTTTAATGAAACTATATTTAGACAAAAAGTACGTCAAAATCAAATCGGAAGCCCGCATTATACGATTAAATTATTAATCATCCGTAAATAAAATATAAGTGAACCTATTAACTGCTAATTATTCTTTAATACTATTATCTTCTTTAAATACAGGCAAGGAAAAAGATTCACTAAGATAGAAATTTCACATTTCTTTGTCATTCTTCTTTTTTATGTAGCACGAACGAAAATATCTCCTGCTTTTCTAAAAACTGTTCTAAACTAACTGATCCCCTAAAATCTTTTCATACGAAAAGGTGGCTGAAGGCTTTTGTACAATTTCCCAATTTGATGATTGTGTGTAACAGAATATCCCTATCTTTATTTCTCAATTTGCCACAGGTGTATACTTTAAACTTTGAAGTATTTCAGTTTTTTTTATTCTGAAGCATCAAGAACAGAACTGTGTAAAACAAGTTGCATAAGTACAGTTCCTGTGAGTTGAAACTACCATAAAAGATTATTTGGTTAAATATTTATTATATTGAAAATGACCTCGTTATTAGAAGAATTACTCATATGGGAAGTGTTACTTGTAGCAAAATAAATCAAAGATATTCTTTTTCTCTTAAATAATACTCCACTTAGTTTCTTCATTTTTAAATTGCCCATTACCTGCATATTTCAAAGATTTCGATATTGTTGAACTTCAACAAAATGCCAAACAAAAAAAAAGAAAACCTATTCTGTTTCAATATTTCTTTAAATAGGGTGCAAATTCATTTTAGCTTTATATATTATCCATTCTCCCCAATTTTGCTATTCTATTTAAAATTAAAGCCACAAGGGGGTTAGAAGTTATTTATTTATTGTGAAACATAGACGTTGGGCGCGGCGGAAAAGAAAAGATTAGAAGAGTTCAAAATGTGGTGTTACAAGCGAATGATGAGGATACCGTGGATAGAGAAGGTTAGAAATGAAGAGGCATCAGAAAGAGTAGGAGAACAGAGGACTTTACGGAAGTTAATAAGAAATAGAAGAGATAGGTTGGTAGAACATCAAAGACATATTAGAAGCAGAAATAAAAGTTAACAGCAGTAGAGTTAGATTAGATTACCGTTCACCAATAATTAAGGATAATGTAGGATATTTTGGTTTTTGAAAAATGCGATGATCAGTTTAGGATTGGAAAGAGTGGAGGTGGGTGTCCGACCAGTCTTAAATTAGGACTGACGACCTTATAATGAATTATAAATTATTAAAACGCCTAAAATTTGGAATCACATTATTATATGACGCAAAAGCATTACCAAATTAGTTTAATCACCTCTACCAAATTTTTTTAGAAATGGTTAATAAATTTAGATGAAATTTATGAAGTTTTGCCACACACCTACAAAGTTTTTCCAATAAATGACTTATTGTTTTTATATATCGGCAATTGTTTAGTCATGGAAGATTAGTTTTAAGATAAAACAGTCGAATTATATTTAAAGTTATGTGCGCCTACTACTTAATTTAAAACACTTCAGAAGAATGAGTAGGTACATATTTATTATAAATAAAACAAACAAATGGTAATCGATAAGAATATACGATTTCATGTGATTAACATATCCACAGAATTATACTGTCGTATTGTTGGTTTAATTTATGGATTCAAAATTATGGTCAACTTACTGAATTGTAACTAGCTATAGATTACAAAATAATTTCAAATTAACTACGTACATTAAAAATTAATTCACGCAAATACTAAAAAATCAAACAATAAATAATTTATATAATATATATCAACCAACTACTTTGAATTGTGATAACTACAGGGTAGTAAATAAGTTTATAATTTACTGACAATTATATTAAATCTGCAACCTACAATGCAAAAGTCGGCCATATTTATTAAGCCACGCCCCAATGTCAGTTCGCAAGAACCAGAGAATGTTCCGTTGATTTCTGATTTTGTCGTGGGTGGCTAGATCGATTACTGTTCGGTTACTACCCGAGAGTGCCGCCGCTGTGCCGAAGACATCCAGAGGTCGTCTGGTTGCTGGCGCGCTCTGGCGGGCACCCATTGTTAATTATCTTCGTCAGTTATTGTCGAGGTTATGTCGTAAAAGGTAGATTGTGTTGTTGTCTCTTGGTTCGTCCAATCAATGTAGTGCCGAGTGAAAGATGGCCGAAGAGCTGCTGGTCACACTTAACAGAAAAGAAGACCTGGGCTTTGGATTTTCGCTTTTGGGAAAACCCGGCCTGCCGCCGATCATTTACAACATCCTGGAGGATTCTCCAGCTGCAGAAAGTGGCGAGGTAGGACCTTAGGCGATCGCGTATTGTGCGTGTCTGTCTGTGTGTGTGTATGAGTGTGTGCTTGAGAATGCGTCCGATGGGTAGAAGTTAAGTACATATTGCAGATTGCATTTGGTGCCGGAAATTGAATGAAACGGAATCGAATTAGCCTACAAATCAGTCGACACCCCGGTTTATCGAAGACGTATTGTGCCGTTGGGGATTTAATTATTCGTCCTGCTAGAGGGCGGACGACTCTCTCTCCTAAAATATCTGTCTGGGTTCGCTCATTTGTTTTTGTTTTTATTAGCTGTGCACCTGATTTTGTTTGCCGTAAAACATTGTTTACATTTGTTCGTAATGTAAACATGAGGGATAATTCTTCGACCTTGCCAATTTGTTTGTTTGTAAGACGTTAATGGGCAATTAAAAATATTTTAATCGAATCATTGCACAGACATAAAAATACATATGTGGGCATTATACTGGAGTCGATTTCTCTCTTCACCTGCATTGCAGTGAAAATTTAGAAACTAAACTGCACTTTACGTCCATTTATATTTATTATCATCGCTCTTTTAGATAGTAATTGCGATGTTTGCTTTCCTTCATTAGCGTTCAAATAAGAAAATTTTTTGCTCGCCTTTATATCCGCTTGATACAAACACGTTCTCGTTGAATAATGAATGAAACTCTGGATCTTTTTGTTTTGTCTTTTCTTATTAATCAGGCTCGTCCTTATTGTCATTCTCGACGTTCGCATTGGGCCCTATTTGTCACGTATTTCATGACCACCGTGCAGGTACTACCCAAAAGAATATGCCATCATAACAGGTACCCACCGATACAAATATATAAAAAGGAAAGATAACAAAAATTGAGCAGGAGAAGATAAATAGCATGACGTAATCTTTTTTGTGTGTGTGTGTGTGTGTGAAAAAGGCCGATTTGTTCTGTCTTCCTATTATTGATCGACTTGGTTTCATTATACCTAGTAATTAACGGACCAATGTTAAGAATGGGCAATAAAATTATGTACCAATTGGCTCTAATTAAAAATTACAACAGCCATGATTGTTGCTGGGCAACGTTATTACGTATAGTTTTGTGTTTTAACAATAGTGTTTATTTAATTGCATTAATTACATTACCAGCGGATCTTGAGAATTCAGGGTCCGATACATAGATTTAGTGATCCTATAGGGGTTCCGTTTTTCATTCGGAACCCTAAAGAAAAGAAAATAAAAGACAAACTATAAAATTCCCAATTAATACGTTTTTACAAGAAATGCATAACTGGAATACGGGGCCTTTTGCGGAGCTCTATAAGTCGGGGGCCCCATGTGTAGTGCAGTGCATCCTTGCATCACCTTATTAAAGATGTTTCTGGTTGAGCAATCGAAATTTCGGGCGTCCAAATTTGAAAAGGGAGTCAAAATTAGATAAAAAGATACGTCACCTTATGTCTTACGACACCTTGGCGGGCGAATTTAAATTGCCTTGAATCACTGCAAAGAGCGAAATTTTGTAGGACTAAATTTGAAAATTAGTTAAAAAGGAACTGAAACTATGAATTATTTCCTTCCATTTTGCAAAAACATAAGACGTATGTCACCTTACGACACCCTGGCACTCGTTTATATCATACAAATTAAAATTGGCTTGAACCACTGTAAAAACCAAAATTTTATGCGTCCAAATTTAATAATTGGTTAAAAATGACGCGAAATTATTAATTATTTTCATAGATTTCGCAAAACACAAAAGACTTGTCATCTCTCAACATCTTGCCGCTTATTTGTACCATGTAAATTAAAATTAGCTTGAACCCAGTGATAGTACAGGGACATTCGCAGTCCCATGTTGCTGGTGGTTCCTATTCATAAAAAATAAAAGTCAAACTACAAAATTTCTAAAGAACCTCCGCAATTTTAGAAGAAATTCATAACTAGAGTGCTGGGTCCTTGTGGGGCCTCATCAGTCAGGAGTCCGAAGCAGAGTGCTTCGTTTGCGCCACCTTGGACATTCCTCTGAATTACATGCACAGTACTTTGCTTATATGCAATTAAATTTGGTGTCGTTGTGGTCGTAACGATTGAGTTATAGAAAGCCTAACGTACAGTTAATAAAATTTTTCGTTGTTTGTATTTTTATTCTCTTTTAATATGGAAGACGACGTTGCTTTTTAATACGTTTTTGTTGAACAAACATGTAATAATGTATTGTGGGTCCAAAATCGTTGTAACTTTAGTATGAGTAATTCCAGTAAAATTTTAATCGCACATTAATTGTCTGGTGGAATATTACTGTATTTGTACAAATGGGTTTGAATGGCTATTGTCAAGGTCAACTTGCAATAAAAAAGTGTGGCAGTTCTCATTTTTGATGAAACTGAGGTGTTTTTTTATGTACCTGAGCATAAAATAAAATTGTCCTCTATGACGAATTTCTAGACCGTCTCTCTGAATAATGTACTATGCATGTTTATGGTCCAAAAAATATAATTAGACGAAATCTCTTTTTTGACTAGGTACTTCTCCAAAGTGGCGTTAAAACCGTAAAAAAATGTCAGAAGTATGTTACGAATGTTTCAAAATGTACAGATGCCTTAACATCGACGCCTATCCTAAATAACGGTTTCGTTTTTCAGGAATTAATTACTTGTTTTAATGTATTTAATAATTTGACAATCTAAATTTCAGACTACGTATAGATATTCTTGTTTTTACTTATGTAACTTCACATTAATGATGAAAAAGAATCAGTCTAAGCAAATTAGACCTTAAAGATGCGTCATCTGAGATAGTATTCCCAATGGGATCTTTTTCGGTTTCAAGGCTACTCGACTCGATCTTGCCATATCCACTGCTTCATATTCCTACTGCTCCTTCCGTCTTGACTTATCTGACTTCCTAGATATCTAAAATCAGCCACTTCTTCTAATTTTTCGTCTCCTATCTTTATATTATCTCTATCCCCATAGAGGCTTACATTTTTATAATTGAAGAAAAAGTTAAATCAACTTCGACACCCCTTGGCGACCATGAAATCGAAAAATGTCCCATTGAAACACTACTAAGGGACGCCTCTTGTAGTCATTTCTACAATAATCTTAGATGGTCATTTCTACAATAATCTTAGATGGCTCATCATCTTGAATAAAACATTTGCATTTGTGATTATTCTTCTCAGGATTGTGAAAACCTTACGTATAAAAATTACTTCTAAAAATTTTTGGTAATCAGGTGTTTAGCATTTGAACAACAAACCAGTCTGTACTTGTTTTGGGTACTTTCAAACCATTTTTATTTTTTTAATTAATTTAAGTCGAGTGAGATAATTTATTCAGTTGTTTTATTAAATCTGCGAAAAGTGAATTTCATGTTATTAAACTGTTGTGTCTGTCTGTCCTTTTATTTATTACAAAATGGAACTTTACGTGATCGACCTTGTTTAGAGGTGAGATCAAAGGAGTCACACCTGTACCTTCTCATAAACAGGGTCGCAACAGCCTTTCGTAAATGATGCATGTTTGAGAAAATATCACGGTTTTGCACTTGAGTGAACAATATCGAAAAGAAAATCTGACACTAATCGGTCTACTATTGTATGTAGGAGTACGTATGGTAATCTCTATTATGTTTATGTATTGTGCTATTATACGTGTCATTATGTTGTAATGATTGCGTATGTAATCCAGATAGGTACATAGAAGAAAGTTTCATAAGAATATGAAACAATATTCGGTTATAATTGGAAGTCAACAAAAAATTGTGAGTCCTTGTTTCGAAAAGAAAGAATTCATAGAGAATATTAAACTCTTAGTCAGCAACTTATCGATATCACCAGATATATTGATAGATTGCGATATCGTACTTTTTTAAATGATTAACCAAAGTTAAAAGCAAGCTACAGGCAGTATATTATCACTACTGATGCACAGGTACTACAGTTTGTACTAAATGTCAGTAGATTGCCTGTCCCTGAAAAGAATTTATTTATGTAACAAAATACAGTAGAACCTTGATAACTTAATCTCGATAACGTAATAACCTCTATAAATTAATAAAATTTTGTGTTCCCTTCCCCTCGAAGTCCAAAACCTCTATTACTTAAAATAAAAACCCTCTATAACTTAAACGAATAATTTGGGCATCGCACCTCAGTAAGCAGTGAAAAGTGGTTTGAATCGGGAGGAAGTATTCTATGTAAAAGACGAAGAATTGCTGCANATTTATTTATGTAACAAAATACAGTAGAACCTTGATAACTTAATCTCGATAACGTAATAACCTCTATAAATTAATAAAATTTTGTGTTCCCTTCCCCTCGAAGTCCAAAACCTCTATTACTTAAAATAAAAACCCTCTATTACTTAAAATAAAAACCCTCTATAACTTAAACGAATAATTTGGGCATCGCACCTCAGTAAGCAGTGAAAAGTGGTTTGAATTAGGGGAAAGTCTTCTATGTAAAAGACGAAGAATTGCTGAATTTAGATAGTGTAGAATTATGTAAAAACATTAGTGTTAGTAGACCTATACTAAAGGAACAAGCTGAAGAGTTTACTAAGTCACTGAAAATCCGTAATTTTAAAGCTTAAATTTAGTAAGTAAAAACCTCAATAACTCAAATTATTTTACGTTTCCTTTGATTTTTATCTTATCGAGGTTCTACTGTATAATATAATCAATGAGTTATTTTTTAATTGTATAGTGTAACATATATTCATATTAATAAAATTATGTGTTTCTTTTTATTTTTCAAATTTCATTTTACTCATATTTGGAGATCAAAATAAAAAAAGTACGGAAGTTGTAGTACCACTTGTGCAACCAACTGACTAAGACTGTCTGATTCGACTCAAAGGGGCCTACAACCCCATGTTTTATCGCACATTACAGAACCCTAAATATAAAATAAGTTAATGCGTGTCTGACACGCTATTGCCTGACTTTTTACGGTATTTGAACAACATCCTCAATCCATCAATATACACGAATACTAACAGGATTTAATAAACGAAATCAATCCAGAATGAGAAAAATTTACCAGGTTTATTTATCAACTGGAGAATTGTTTCGATACTAGAGTTACTAATGAAGGGTCATTGTATGTTGTGACTTTGTAGATACCTTAAAATAAGCGGCGATGGTTGTTCCTATTTTTTTCGGATTCGTACGTTTCTTTGCTGATTTTTAATGTTTATTTTATATTTTACATTAAAGGGTTATTTTTACTACCCAGTGGCATGCCCTAGACGTTTAGACCATTGCTTAGCACCGGTTCAATTTCGAGTCTGTCTGTCGTGACCCAAGTTTTTCTGTGGTTCCACAAATGCTGGGACAGTAATACTCTACATATAACATTTCACTTCTGTTCTCATCCGAACCACCATCTACTCAAATCGACAAATCCTAAAAGGAGACTCAAGATGACTTTCCACCTTAACCTCCGGCGTAGTCCTTTGCTGATTTTTAAACTTTTTAATAATGAGGGAGAGTTTTCTGCTACCAAGCGGCATGGCCTAGAGGTTTAGATCATTTCTTACCATTCGGGACGAGACCAGTTCAATTCCAAATCCGCCTGCCTTGGACTTTTTTGTGATTTCGTTGGATAACTGGGGTAGTAATATTCCACAGATTATCTTTCACTCTTTTCTGTGTTCATTTCGTACATGTCAGCTTTCTAATCCTAACCGTCACCCACAAGTTTCCATGATTAATAAAGAGAGATTGATGAGGGCTTTTTGCCTTAACCTCCAGCAGAACCCTCTGCTGGTTTTTAAACATTCTAACAACGAAGGGGTTTTCTGCTTCCGAACGGCATGGCCTAGAGGTTTAGGTTATTGCTTACATAGCACTGAAAACATTTAATTTCGGGTTTGTCTGCACTGGTGTAAGCTTGTCTGTGGTTTTCTTGGGTCAGTTAAGGCAAATATTGGGGCAGTAATATTTCATAAATAATGTTTCACTTTTTTCTGTGTTCATTTCGTACATGTTATCTTTGTCAACCTAACCATCATCTACAAGTTTCCATGATTCCAATAAGAAGATTGATGAGGGCCTTCCGCCTTACTGTTCAGCAAAACCCTCTGTTGATTTTTAAACATTCTAACAAGGAGAGAGTTTTCCGCTTCCGAAGGGCATGGGCTAGAGGTTTAGGCCATTGTTTAGCATTCAGAAGGACATTGGTTCAATGCCGCGTTTGTTTGCCCTGGTTTAAGTTTTACTGTGGTTTCCTAGGATCATTTAGGGAAATGTTAGGGCAGTAGTATTCCACAGATCATTTATCGTCTCTGTCTTAATTTTTTCCGTTCCGTTCCCATGATTCCTAAAAGAAGGCTGCAGAAGACCTTCCGCTTTTGGTTTTCTGCCGAGTTTGAGTCTTAACTACATATTTAGTCACCTGATACCTCACCGCATCTCCCCCTGATAGCCACTTTTCTATTAGTTTATATTCGACCCCCTTATTCCTATTATTATAATGGGAGAAACAAACGGGAGCGTATGTCATACGGCACACAGTTACGGCTTATGTCAGTTATGACTTACATATTCATCCTATTTGACTACACTTGGATGGAACGTATAATTGTCTAGAGTTCATATGGTATTTCTACATGAATGGCGATTTGACAACCGAACATAGAGATACTCTATTTATTACGTGCAGTCAACAATGGGTGACATCATCTTTGGAAACATATAATGAGGTATAAGATAATTCGTACAAATAATTTCAGCTATCTTTTCAATGTCCAAAAATGCAATTTTAAAGGTTTTTTGGGGGTTGTTACGCTAGATTTTGATAGTTCGGTTAGTTTAGATCAGTTTTGAGAGAACGTTGAACGTTTTACCTTACATGTATGTTACATACGATTTCAATGTGATGTTGTCATTACCTTTCTTTTGCATTGGTTTATACAGACTATGTCAATGACGTAAACACAATCTGTCAATTTTACAGTATAAATTCTTAACTTACCAGTAATCATGAGCCGGTTAATTTAAGAGAAAATAATTCCATACCTGTAAATAAGAAATACAATAAATTAGCAATCATATTGTCACTAGGGCTAGAGGTTTTTATGTGTAGCTGCTATTTTTCAGTATGTATAGGTACATAGTTATACAATTATTATTAAAGACGCGCTACTGGCACTAATCGATGTTGCAGCCCTGAACTACTTGAAAAGCGGCTTCACATTTTCCATGTTCTTGAGAACAAAAATGCACTCGAACATTGTTTATGGTTATGATAGTATTTATTGATTAAGTGCAATGTTGTGTATATCGAGTCGTTGTTCTTTTTGAATTGTGAACCACTTACGGCCATATCCGAGTGATTTTACCGCTAATATTCGAACAAGTCTTCTTACAAAGTTCATAAAAAGTTTTAAATAATTAAAATATGCATTGCTTTTCTAAATGTAAAAAAATACAACGTGTAATTATACAACACGCTACTGAAGTAAAACTTCTTCAAACACACAAACATACCGGGATAGGGATTAAGGAATTGGTTTAATGGCATTATTTGTACACTATGTTTCGCACGGGTGCAATGCTGATAGTAAATATACTACAGCATGTCTTTATATACAACAATCACAGCTTTTTTGACATAAGACAATACAAACCGGCCGTACCGCCGCAACCGCTATGTCCCTGCATTTTAAATCTGTAATATCTTCGAAAATATTCATTTAAATTACATTCTGTAAAGGGCCCTATTGATCTATATTAAATGCACGATGTATTTAAAAGTACTTAATTGGATAAGGATTAATGCTGTATTGCTTAAAATTGCTTCGTAAATAAGCCATTATTTCTCCTAAAAAGTAAAGAATAAAAAAATGGTTATTGTGGGTTATCCCTAAGAGATAGACATATACCATCCCGGACTTTTTTTGTAGACCTTCTTAAGGTAAACAATACTGTACTATATTATTTTGATCTATCTCGTAGGGTTCAGCCAGCGCTTGTAATGTAAGCGCAAAAAAATGTGTTTATTTACGACATCACATTACAAACCTCTAAAATTATCAGTGTTTCTCTGCTTTATTATGCATGTATTATACATATAAACCTTCCTCTTGAATTACTGTATCTATTTAAAAAAACGCATTAATATCCGTCGCGACCTAAGCATACATAGAGACAGACAGCGGGGGAAATACGTTGCATGATTTCGTTACATAGCAACTCGCATGAAACGAACTTACCCTTCAATACTTCAAAAAAATAGAAAAGCATGCAGACAGTCTGCATCTTTTTATTCATCAAATCATCGGCTATATATGTATTTTTATGTTTAGGAAAATCTCCTTAAAGCGAGTACAAAAAAGACTGACTGCAAATTGTTTTTCCAAACAACTATTAAGATAAAAGCCTCATATATTTCATCCCCTTAACTTATTTATAAAACAATATACTGTTTGATCTTATTTTCTTCGAATTTTAAATAATAACGTAATGTTCCGCGTATTTTTGAGTGGTTGAAGTCCTTCAGAAGGCAATAATTATAGCAGTTGTGCCGTTACCGTGCATTCGTTTTATGGAAATTGTTCGAAAGTCGTTTCACATCAGATGATGCAACTGCAATTTTAAAGAAGGCGTAATTTATGACGAGCAAACGTGGAACGTTGCCGGTACTCTCTCACCGAGGAAACGGAACCAGTTGACGACGGGTAAAGTATCTTACGGAAATGGCAAGTCAAGAGCACAAAAAAATAAATACGTAATGTTAAAGTTTATCAGGATTCTTCGTGACCGTCTTGTGAGGAATCGGAATAAAACAGAAAAGTAATAAAACTGCAATTTTTACTTTACTTATTGTTAGTAGGTTACGTACTATGCGATAATAAATATGCAAAATGTTTAATAACTGGAAGTTCTTGCTTAAGAATTGAAATTTTCAGATTTCCTGATCATTCTGTAAAAACTAAATTAATGAAAAAATGATTTTAAATTGCCTTATGCATACAGAGATTAGAGATCGTATGTTTAAGCTAGTTAGTTACATTTACGAAACGGGGAAAGTTCCAGAGGATTATAAACAGAACGTGGTAGTAATCATATCTAAAAAGAGAGGCGAAGATAGGTGCGAGACATTTAGAACAATTAGCTTAACTTCCCGTCAAAAATCTTAACTAGAATAGTACAGAGAAGGATGGAAAAGAGGGGGGGAAGACCTATTAGGGGAAGATGAAGATCAGAAGAAATAGAGGAATGCGGCGAAAAATAGAGAAAACGATAGAAAAGGAAAGAGTGTGTACAAATGATTTGTACATTAGTAAAAGCTTTTGACAATGTTAAATGGGACAAGATGTTAAATATACTTAAAATTGTACGGATGGAAGAGTGATAGTTAGTTTGTATAATGAGTAACAGGCAGTTATAGAGATGGGGCTGCAACGTAGAGAATTAAGTATTAGGAAGGGAGTCAGACAGGATATTAAATACAGTACAACTGTAGGGATAGATATACAGGGGCAAAAGATTAGTATGCTTAGATTTGCAGATGATATAGGAGTATTAGAATCTAGCAAGGAGGAGTTAGAGATAGCTTTAAATAAAATGGAAGCGGTACTGACAAAACAGTTCTGTATGAAAAAAAATAAAAGTTAAACAGAAATACTCGTATGTAAGGGAATAAAAAGCAGGGAAAGAGCAAATATAAAGATAGGAGACGAAAAATTAGCGCGGCGCTGTACGGGTGCTAAACATGGACAGTGGGCGCGGCGGAAAAGAAAAGGTTACATGCGTTCGGAATGTGGTGTTACAGGCGAATGATGAGGATACCGTAGAAAGAGAAGGTTAGAAATGAAAAGGTATTAGAAAGAATAGAACAGGATTCTGTGAAAGTCAAAAAGAAATAGTCAAGATGGGTTAGTAGGACACCTTCTCAGTCAGCAAGGTCTAGCCAGGCATATAAAAGGTAGAAACGGGAGTTAGGAGGGGTAAAGGTAGACCCAAATTAGATTACTATTCGCAAACAGTTAAGGATGTGGGTTGTTCTAGTTTTAGGGAAATGCGAACATTAGCTCAGGAAAGGAAAAAATGGAGGTACGTGTCCAACCAACTCACGACTTTATGATGATGATGCATACAGAAAATTAGAGGTTACTCGTCGTGCTTTAGCATTCATTCATTTAATATCGCTTATAACTCAAGAACTATGATTCTGATAAAAAACAGAAGATCACATGTCATTGTTTTAAAGGCCGTCGTGGTTGGATGCGCTTTCTAAAGTTTCGCTAACATGAGTGGCGAGTTTCTTGAGTTCCTTCCATCTCCGATGGTGGACGTGGACTAATCTGGACACATCCTGCATCGGGGATGAAAGAACGTCTAGCTAATGCGAGTGGCGAGCTTCTTCAGAAATCCTTCCATCTCCAATGCTGAATATGGACCCATCTAGACACATCCAGCATTTGAGATTAAAGGATGCTTCTCTAGTACTAGTGGCGGGCTTCTTTAGAAGTCCTTCCATTTCCAACTCTGTGTCCAGACTTGTCCACATCCAGCATTGGATATAGAAGGACCTCTAAAGAAGATCGCCACTCGTGCTCAGGACACGTTAGAAAGTAGTGTTTGGGTGTTTGAGGATTGACCAATTTTCAATGAAATTAAAAATAAGTATTCCATCTTTCTTTTATGCGTTTTGCTTCATATTTATGTTCAGCATGTACACGAACTTCTACTTTATTCCGCGAAATGAACACAAGAGTGTGCTCCCTCTGCCCTCTCAGCCCTGTTATACGACCCCACTTACATTCATACACACGCGTACATAATGCACACATCACCCATACACATACACAAATGTACTTGCTTATACGTACGCAGAGTTAGAAAGAGCGCATTCCGTAACTTTTAATAATCCCCCATCTCTCCCGTTTAATTTCACTTCATCTTCGACATCTCTCCACCAACAGCCGTTTCTTTTCTTGAAAAACGTTTGCTGCCTGCGGCCAAAGGCAAAAGCCGAGCGAGAGGCAAGCGCGTTTTGCATCATTTCAATTACTACACACGGAGCCGCAGCGGCGGGAGCGGTCTGACAGCAGTCTCATTAGCTTTTCCTGACGGACCTCTGCTAGCATAGAAACGTCGAGGAACAATAAACAAAAGAGCTCCGCGAAAAAAAAAGGTCTACTGCTAGCACTAACTACGTACCACTACATTTATTTATTTTTCACCAGGAGGTAGTAGGCAAGTACTAATAATAATAAATGAAAGTAATAATGTTAAAGATGGAACACAATAATGCTGTAGTCACGCTTAATTAATTACTAAAAATTTTCATCGCATCTTAGGTTACATGCGCTGAAGAAACTACGATACAGAAGTTTGGAGTGACGAATTACTCAGTTAGCTCAAATCAACACGGTGACAGCGTGATTTACAACTACTCAGCGATTGTATGTGGTATGTGCTGCCCCCCGCCGTACACGATGGTGGTTGTGGTCGTGGGAGATATAGCGCATTTCCATTTTTCGTCATTTTTTGGAATGCCCTACAATGTTCTAATTTTTTTGTTGGTTTTTTTAAATGGGTGCGTTTGCGAATCCATTACTAGCCCCTAAACACCTATTTGCAATAATGGAGAATGTTCTTGAATGTTTCTCAGTTGGAATGTTCTCGAATGTCCTCAGCCGGTATGTTCTAGAAAGAACTGGTCCAGAAGAATCGGGAACATTCTAGAATGCTCGAAAACCATTATGTATCAGTGGTAGAGATGACTTCTGATACTACATTCGGATACTTTATGGATACATATTCAAAATCAAGACTTGTTCAGTTTGATGTGTGTGAGAGTTTTCTAATCATGGAGCACCAAGCACCCGTTTAAAATAAGTGAGAATGTACTTATCTTTATTTAAAGATCCCAACTATAATATTATTGAATATCTGGGATTGTCCACAAGTAAAGTGTTCTACAGTGAACTGGACAGGAAGAATCGAGAACGTTCTAGAACGTTTGAGGACCAATATGTGGAGCTAGTTCTGACACTAAATTTTCATATATTTCGACCACTGCCCCAAAAATATTTGAAATCGCCTACTATGTTGGAGATTTCTCCAGTTTGGTGTGTGTCCAGCGAAACGAGTTGTCGTTAGCTAATTATTTAATAAAATGATCTACACAGCTGTTAAACTGGGCGAAAACGACATAAGTTGTAACATGGATTTGCACCGTTCGCCATTTTCATACGAAGAAAGTTCCGAAAAATTCTGTATCTCCTACCCTAGTATGGAAGCGTTACATTTATCCCGCGTGTTACTTTTCACGATGCAGACAGTTTGGTTTATTATAATAGACCTTCGGTATCGAAGTCATGACGAGATCGTCAAATTTCGGGAGCCTTCAGCCACTTTTTTCTCATTTATCTTAGTTATCTTTTCATTTCATACCTATTGTCTTAAATTTTCACATGGTGTTATAGCAGCATTGAAATTGAGGAGATCCCATTAACCCACTTTTGGAAAGTGTATCGGGTATCGACTAAGTATAGCTCTGGATTCTACTTTCAGTTTCAATATTCCTTTTTTTTTTTAGAGAGCAATCTTTTAACAAACTGACTTTGAAAGATTAATGTTGGCAATCATAGTAGCAATAACAATGTATTGTTTCTGTCATTTCAGTAGAAAGCATTAACTGCTCATTAATTATTTATTGTAAATCCATCGACCCGAAAGAGAAATTTCTTCAAAGAACAGCGTTATTAAGCAAAGATTTCCAATAAAATATTTTATGCACATACCAAATAAATAAGTTTCCTTTCCCAATTGATGTTTATAATAAATAAAGGGTGTACACTGAAAAAAACATTTGCATGGCCATGAAACCAAAAACAATCAATAAAAACAGTTAAGTTATCGATCAATATAGATTACCTTGGGTAAGTATATGTGCATACATCATTTTTTATCAGAAACGCAATAATCCTGTGAAGAAAAGGATAAACTTTAATTATTATTAGTTAGGGAACAGTGGATTGATATGAGATATAAAAAAGTAGAAGAAAAGTTTTAAGTATGGTACAGTACCAATAATATAAGAAACGAGGTGAGGGTCATTTTGATAGAAAATAGAGGCAGACAGGTGTAAAGAGGTGTTAGAGAACCTACACGCAGACCCTGAGTTAGGAGATATATTAGAGAAGGAAGAAAGTGTGGAGATAGATGAACTAGGTCATTACACAATGAGAGGAGTTCGATGTACCACTAAAAAACTTAAAGAATAATAAAGCACCAGGTGTAGATGGGATACAGGTGGAAATTTTAAAACATGCAGGACAAGAGGTTAGGGATCGTATGTTTAAGCTAGTTAGTCACATTAACGAGACCGAGAAAGTCCAGGAGGATTATAAACGGAACGTCGTAGTAACCATACTTAAAAAAAGAGATGCGGATAGGTGCGACACATTTAGAACAATTAGCTTAACTTCCCATGGGTCAAAAATCTTATCTAGAATTGTACAGAGAAGGATGAAAAAAAGGACAGAAGCACTATTAGGGGAAGATCAATTTGGATTTAAAAAAAATAGAGGAACGCAGGAGGCCATTCTAGCTTTACCAGTAACAATAGAGAAAGTGATGGAAAAATTCGAAAAAGAAGCGTTCGAAATGTGGTGTTACCGACGAATAATGAGGATACCGAGGATAGAGAAGGTTAGAAATGAAGAGGTATTAGAAATAGGAGAATAGAGGACAGAAACATATTAGAGGCAGAACAGGAGTTAAAAGAAGTAGAGGTAGACCTAGATTAGATAACTATTCGTAAATATTTAAAGACGTGGGATGTTCTAGTTTTAGGGAAATGCGAAGATTAGCTCAGGATACGAAAAAGTGGAGGTGCGTGTCCAATCAGTCTTAAAACTGAGGACCTTATGATGATGATGATGATGATGTTCAAACGTTTAATTGTTCATCAGGAGTTACTTCTTTAATCTTAATTTATCTATTTATTGATTCCTCGTACTCATTTTTCTTTAGTTAAAAATTTGAAATGGCATGCGAAGCGACAATTATTGATGATCGTCTGCAGTATGCACTATAAATTCTAGTTAATTTCGTAATCTTTTTATTTTAAGCCAAATCTGTGTGTAATGTCTATGATAAATTATCAACACAAAGGAATAACCGTAACTAATGACGACTATACTGTGCGAGATCAGCACTTCCCATTTTCCGCTAGTACAAAAATTAATGACTCCAACTGAATAGATTTACAATTTATCGTAACCTATAAGCTAGAATTCATACATTTACTGCATATGTGATTTAGGTACAGGGTGTTTTTATTAACTGTGAATAAATGGTCACTATACAAGAACTGCCAGTGAAGTTGACCCAACCAACAAATACAGGCTCTTTCTGGGAAATCTCTCATGTTACATAAAGGGAACCTTTTACATATTGTATTAACATGGATACCTATTTACTTTCGACATATCTAATTAAAAAAAGAATAGCTTGAAAGTACACTAAATACGTTAGTATTATCAGTTATTGTTAATTGTCACGTTACTTGTAGCCAAGATAAAAAGAAATAGGGATATAAAATCCGCAAACTGTAGTCGGTAAGTCGCTGCGCCGTAAACTAGTGCGCATCCTATTGGTTTGCCATTTTTACTACGATTCGCGCCTGCGCATTTTGTAAAATTCAGACCGTATACATCCAATACAGAAGTTAGCGCGCATCGCACAACGCGCAGCGACTATCTTTTTTACTAATAACATTTTCGAGACCCATTTTCTTAGAATTAAGTGTTTGCTTCTATAAATTGTCAGATACGTATATAATTAGTTTAAAAACAGTACACTTCAATTAGAAACAGTGATTTCAATCGATTTAATTGTGTACTTGAAGCAGTACTAAACCGACATGAAATTAACTAACTATTTCAAAATGTTTTAACAACATACGTATGTATAAAGAATGATCAGAAATTAAATGTAATATTTTTTCATTACAACATAAATTCACAAATTCTACATTCTGAGCAGCATAATTGGACTAAAAAGTTGCTTTTTAAAGGATATCAATTATAAGTCTGAATAAACGCACCTTTAAAAATTTTTTGATTCTTTGGTCGACCACTCTGCTTACTTATGCTTTAATTTAACCATCGCTCGTCGTAATAAAAATAGTATAAATGCTTGACGTGGCAGGTCGATAAAGTAGCACCTACGCTTTCGTACCCTCTTGAAAGGCCTTTGGTAACGGTAAATGACACTGAGTGAAATTTCACTTAAGATCTTTGAGGTGAAAACTTCTTTAACTGCGCCAGTGTAAAATTTAGCTTGTACACTACACAGTAACAGGATAAAACCTTGCGAATGTAGAACCTACGTGTAAGTATACTGAGAATTACATGGGGACATGAAAAAGTACTAACCTGCCCACACAGTCTTGTTTGGTTGTTTGTGCTTAAAATGAGTAAAAGTTACCCTTCCGGCGCCTACGTACATACTATGTGATATGTTGTAGCTATTGGGAACTAACATATGAAGGCGTGGCTTAATTAATATGACTGACTTTAGGTTAGAAATTTAAAATAAACGTGTGTATTTGAATCAGTGACAGTTAATTTAATAGTTTAATGCTTTCTCTGATCTTGAGTGAAATTTCTCACTGAGAAGGTTCAAATAATATTATTTTGCAATTTTATTTTACATAAATATAAGTAGTTTATGTTGAAAATGAAAACTTACCATAACCTAGTTCACATTTCGACTTTTGACAGTAACAAGATCATCATAAGGTCATCAGTCCGAAGGCTGGTTGGACACGCGCCTACAGTCTTTCCTATTCTGCGCTAATCTTCGCATTTCCCTAAAGCTAGAGCAACCCATATCCTTAACTATTTGCGAACACTAATCTAATTTAGGTCTACCTCTACCCCACCTAACTTCCGTTTCTGCCTCTAATATGTCTTTGACTAGACCTTCATGCCCGAGGTGTCCTACTAACCTATCTCGCCCATTTCTTATTAACTTTCAAAGACTCCTCTGTTCTCTTATTCTTTCTAATACCTTTTCATTCGCCACTTTCCCTATCCTGAGTTAATCTTCGCATTTCCCTAAAACTAGAACATCCTACATTCTTAACTATTTGCGTAATCTCTACCTCTATCCTTCTTAATTCTTGTTTTCTGCTTTTAATATATCTCTGGCCAGCCGTTCTGGGAAGGTGTCCTACCAACCTATCTCGCCTTTTTCTGACTGTATTCTATAGAGTCCTGTATTCTCCTATTCTTTCTAATATCTCTTCATTTCTGACCATCTCTATCCACAGTATCCTCCTCCTTCGCCTGTAACACCACATATCGAACGCTTCTAATCTTTTGTTTTCTGCCGCGCCCACTGTCTATGTTTTGCACCCATACAGCGCCGTGCTTCAAACATACACCTTTAACAATTGTTTTCGAATTTCTAAATTAACCGTTCGCGAGCATAGAAGTGACTTTTTTTTATTGAAGGAGACTCGACCCTGCGCTATCCTCTGATTTATATCCCTACTACTCCTTTCGTCCTATCTGACTTCCTAGATGTTTAAAATCGTCTCCTATCTATATATTTGCTCTTTCCCGACATTTCCTACAAACATATACACCAAAAATAATAATTTTCACGACATCCATACCGTACGCCTTTCAGGATTACATCAACCGAATTTGCTCGACACTAATTGCGTCATCGGATGGGTTACGTCACAAGAAATCAATATGGCGGACGGTATTCGCCATATTATAGGCCGGCCGTGGGGCGAAGCATTTGTTCATTTCAAAAACATTTACTCGATTGTTAACCAAGTGTCTCACTATAGAACGAGGTGCGGATGTGACACTGAGTAAACGAAGGTTACGACCTATGAGATTCTGAATTACATCTACAAGGACTGTCTAAATTTAAAGGAATTGTCTATCAAAAAATGTCTTTGCCAAGTCGCCCAGTATTCGAACCATCATTTTCCGATTTATTGGAAAATCTTTATTAGAGTCGCATTGTTAAATAAGCCAGTAGGTTGAGGTATTCAAATTAACTTGTTAACGACTGTTCAACTACCGGGACATAATAGCACGTACGAAGGATGAGAGCGACTAGCCCGTTGTGGTTATGGGATATTTTATATACCAGAGGGATCGAGTCTCGTCACGGTTCCCTAATAACGCGTTCCCGTTGCTCCTGGGCATGCATTTTAATTGCGTTCGTTTGTCGCCGTCAGTCTGACCGCTGCTCCCGTTTGACTGAGCGCGTCCGGAAAAGGAATTCACTTGACACTGCCTGTGTACCAAAATCTATCTGCATACATGCATGCTGTGTAATAGTACCAACTCCTCGCTGCTTGTCCCAGCAGTGACCGTGGACCAATAATGGTTCCATTTAATTAAACTTTGGACGACAACACGGCTCCATGAATGGTTTACTCGGGGATAACATACCGAACAAAACCCGATAATTTGATCACCGACAATAATGAATACGAAGTATTTGGAGCAGATTTTCTTTATCAGGTCGCGATCTGCCGATTTATTTCGGCATTTGGGCCTTAATTTGTTTTTTGAAAAATTGTTGTTTTCAAATAATCAATCAATCATTTACGTCAAGTTTAAATGCCTTTTTTGCTAGCTACGTAACGTATGATTTGTATGTGTGACCAGGAAGTAGGGGTTTCTGGTTTTCTAATCTTGTATTATCCACATTAATAAGAGCAACACACTTTGCCATGAACGAATGCCGCAGGCGATCGATACCGACAGACTATGATGCGCCCGAAAGTCCACTGCGATCTGGAGTTACTGGCAGTGTTAATAAGCGAACCGGTGATTTTTTAATCACTGTCTGTATAGAAATGAGACGGCGGTAAAGGTTTAGACTCTAAATGATGGAGGTGGAGAGGATCAGAAGAGGAGGTCTCCCCCACCACTGTACCATAAAAAGGTCGTGGCGGTCTCACCCCCATCACTTATTATGGGGGTTCAAAGTTAATAAATATGCCAATTTTTATACATTTCTAGGCATGTAAATATTTATATAGTCATTCTTAAACAATATTCAAAGGTAAAACTAATGAAAAATACATAAAAATATTGAGAAAGTTATATAAAACATTATTTAAATATCTTTATCA
>NW_020439034.1:476379-491153 GCF_000699045.2 Agrilus planipennis | reverse complement strand
GACCACTTCGAATTATTTTATTCGATTAAGCTAACGTGCCTATCACGTTGAGGTTGGCTACGCCGGGATTCGTTTTCAGCAAGTATATATCCACACAAGTGGACCTTGTTGGAGCTTACGTAATCCTAAAATGTATTATCGTGCTACAGATGGCATTCACTGTGCTATTTGTAGTATTTTCTAAAGGCACTGTTAAGACAGCAGGTAAAAGTTGGTCTGTGTTCTGTCGGAGCTGCCTGCGACGCGCTGATGAGATCCAAAAAGATCGAAATCGCGATCCGCGTCTGGCGGTTTCGACAGAATACAGACCACTTCGAATTATTTTAATACATACTGTGTTTCTGTGTTATAAATTTAATATTATATAGGAAAATTCATTCATTATAATTTCCTTACGACATTTTGAAAACACCTTCTAAAAACATGCTTATAATAGTGTAAACATTTCATAAATTTAGCGAATCATTAACCCCTTCATTGAAGTGCTTAATTTAATTTACTATAATAATTTTGTATTTCTATTCGATAGTCGATAAAGCAATAAATCTATTATTTTAGTAAAAATTGCTTACGTAAATCGCAGTAATATATCTATTTGGATCGATTTGTATAAGAAGCCTGATAATAACCAGTTATTTTGAAATAATTCAACTCTAACGCATTAGAGAACAACAGTAACCAATGTTTATCCATATCGACTGGTTTGGCATTATAATTATTATTATTATTACCCTGGACTTCTCAGTTTGCACTTGTAACTTTGAGCAAGTGAAGACGGGCTAATGCCAAAGAACTCACTCACATCTTTTGGGAAACCAATTTAGGGAGCTAACGGTTATTATTATTATTTAAATCGCAAATACCTTGAAATTAACAAATCTATAACAATCTACCCACGGATTTAATAACCTACGGATTTCTTTTACGATTTCTACAGGTTTAACGGACCAAAAGTCTTAATCAAATATAACGTGAACTCTTTATCATTTATTCGTTTTAGAGTTTTACTCAGTTAGAAATAGCAGGGTAGGTAGGTGGTTCTGGATCTTATGAACCGTGGCCTTGGTTTGCGCTGTGACAAAACTCCGCCCGTTCATCGATTAAAAAAAATAGTGGTCGTCAACGTTTATCTACAGTTTATCCGGAGGCCTATCCCTGATAGTACAGCAAGATACGAGGGTGGATTGATAAGTTTCCGGCCTAACCAAGAGATGACGCCACTAGGCCTACCTTGAGGTGACATTCTATAGTACCATCCTTGGATAGCTTGTAGCTATAGTTTCAGCCCGATCTCCTTGCTAGTGTAGGTTTGACAGCACGCTGAACAAGACGCCTCTGTGGTTTTCGTAAAAATGGAAAAGCAGGAAAATCGTGCTGTCATCAAATACTTTTATTTGAAGGGGTTAACGCCGAAGGAAATTAAAAAAGAGATGGACTCAACACTGGGGACATCCTCCCCGTCATATTCAACCGTTAAGCAGTGGGTTTCCGAGTTTAAAAAGGGTCGTGTGAGCACCTCTGATGGGCCTCGCTCAGGACGCCCCGTTGAGGTCACAACTCCAGATATGATCGAAAAAATTCATCAAATAGTGCTGGGAGACCGCAGATTGAAAGTGCGTGAGATAGCTGAGACCTGTAAGATGTCATATGAACGTGTGCAACATATTTTGCACCAACATTTGCATATGGAAAAGCTCTGTGCAAGATGGGTGCCGCGTTTGCTAACAGTCGACCAAAAATTGATTCGAAAAAACATTTCTACCGCAAATTTGTCATTGTATAAGCGTAATCCAAGCGAATTTTTGCGTCGATTCGTAACCGTTGACGAAACGTGGGTCCACCACTACACTCCTGAAACCAAAGAACAGTCTAAACAGTGGATTGGACCAGGGGAACCAACTCCAAAGAAGGCAAAAACAATTTTTTCGGCGAACAAGGTTATGGCTACTGTTTTTTGGGATGCAAGAGGTATTATATACATTGATTACCTTGCAAAGGGTAATACTATCACTGGTCAATACTACGCAGACTTATTGCAACGTTTGAGCCACGAGGTGAAAATTAAACGACCTCATCTGGCGAAGAAAAAAATCTTGTTTCATCACGATAACGCACCAGCGCACACGTCAATCGTTGCGACGGCTAAAATCAACGATCTAAAGTTTGAATTGATGCCGCACCCTCCTTACTCTCCAGACCTAGCCCCGAGTGACTATTTTCTGTTCCCTAATCTCAAAAAATGGCTTGGCGGTAAGAGATTTGCGGACAATGAAGAAGTAATCGAAGCTGTAAATGGTTATTTTGAGGAGCTTGACGAATCAGTCTATAGAGATGGCATTAATAGACTGGAACACCGCTATGAGAAATGTATCAGCCTTGGAGGAGATTATGTTGAGAAATAAAAAAAAAAAATTTTTAAAAACCTTGTTTTTCTTGGTCAGGCCGGAAACTTATCAATCCACCCTCGTACATGGTTAGCAACCGAGTCTAATGTACAAAATTAGGCCTTTCGCGCATTTGAAGGCTCATGAGATCTTGAACTAGCTATACACGAAAAGTATTACCAGTCTAAGATAAGAAATGGAATAAGAAAATAGAAAAAAAACAGTTAGTTCAGCTGTTAGTGTGTCTTGTTTCCGAATTTCAGAATAGTCTAAAAACGGCCGTTATTGGAACAGCTCCGTTGGAGATACAAATGTCTGGAATCACATCCAGAATTTTTGTTCTGGCTGTAAAACACGTTTACTTTAAAACAACTTAGGAAACTCATGCTTCACGAACCGTAATGTCGAATGAACTGTAACTTCAAACTTTTCATGTCTTACAATTTGCCAAATTTTATTTTTCATGTTCTTCCAAACAACTTTTCTAAGGTATCTTCCAAGACTTGTTTTTCGATGATGTAAATGGAAATTTAATAGGTACGCGAAAACAGTGTGGCCCAAATTGTCTATGAAAATAATTTGTTTTGCGGTGTGGCTTTATATTTTGTAAATATTAAATTAAAAGATACATTTTGGTTTGAACTTTTGCTCACAAAATTTAAAACATTAGAAAACGACGCCAGCGTGCATGAGGGATTGAAACTGCTAAACTAATAGTTCTAAAAATTGTTCTTCTTTTATTAACTTCTAGTCATTATGGCACGTAATAAATAAGAAGAATTAATTTTTTAAGCTTGTACTTACTTCAGATAACGTTGTTTAAAAGTATATACGTAAAGGGTAGCGCGTGTCCTTTTTTCGTATTTAAACATCACAGTGTGAAACTTTTTCATTCTTGTTATTTTTCGTGAAATCTGGGGCTTGAAAATTAGCAAAAAGAAAAACCCGATCTAGAATTTACAGAGCTGTATTTCTTCAAGACAACATAAACGAATGAATGGAAAGCTATTCTAACATTGAAAATCCCAGAGGCCATTATTTGAAACTTGAAGAATTTATTCGTTGGCAATTCTAGCCGAAACTGTTTAAAACCCGATCGTATTTAACAAAGGCGAGCATTGTAGGTACCTAAATCAGCAACTAATGTGAAACCCTTTGTTTTGCAGTTAGCGACTTTACAGGAACTTTTAAATTTTCTGAATAATTGAACATGGACTAGTTAAAACTAGTAATCATTTCATATAATCGACACACTTTTAGCTTCGTGCGCTAAGTTTCGTACTATATCAAGTACATTTCTAGACATTAAAAATCCGAAAGTGTATAATTTCTTGAACCGATTAGTATAAAAATAATTTTCGCAGTGTTTTGTTTCGCAGTCGACCACAAATTAGTCGATTTTTTTTAAATAAATAAAAGTAAAACAAAAACATTGGTATGCAAGCGAAGAAAGAGTGAATATAAAGATAGGAAACGGAGAATTAGAAGAAGTCGCCGATTTTCGGTATGTAGGAAATCGAATAATTCAGGATGGAAGGAGCAGTAGAGATATAAAAAAAGGATATGGCAGGGTGGAGTCGCTTTTAAAAAGAAAGTCATTTCTATGCTCGCGAACGGTTAATTTAGAAATTTGAAGAAGGTTAAGGGGGGATGTACGGAGCACGGCTCTGCACGGGTGCGAAAGGTAGACGGCGGGCGCGGCGGAACTGAAAAAATTATATGTGTTAAAGGTAGGTGATGAGAATACCGTGGATAGAGAGGGTTAGAATTGAGATTTTAGAAAAAGTAGGAGAATACAGGGCGCTATGGAAGTCAGTAAGAAATGGGTGAGACATTTTGGTAGGACATCTCAGGCATGAAGGGCTATTGAGAGACTTATTAGAAGCAGGAACAGCAGTTAAGAGTAGAGATAAGCCTACATTAGGTTACCGTTCACAAGCAAAAAAGGATATAAGATGTTCTAGTTCTTCAGGATTAGTGTTGCCCAAATTCAGTCTTGGTCTTGCAGTCTTAGTCTTGTTCTTGCGTTTTTGCAAGACCAAGACCAAGAACAAGACCGCGTATTTTTAGCAAGACCAAGACCAAGACTGACCGTGCAAGACTTGAGCAAGAACAAGACATAGCCTGCAAGACTCTTGCGTCTTGCAGCTAGGACTTAGCGCTATTTCACTGAGTAGTTAGGTGTAACAGTTCGGTGTATAGGTAGGTACGCTTAGGAATTCTATGAGACGCAAAAAACTGTATCAAAGAATATGAAAAACTGGACCTATGCGCATTACGACTAATACCATAAACATAGCGAATAAAAAAATTATTAAAATCAAACTGAGTGCATGCATAGTTATGTTTTAACCATCGGCACTTTGATAATGCGGCATCAAAGGTTTTGTACTTACTTCTCAAAGAAATTTGCCGCTTTTCGGAAGTACATGGTTATGATACACGCGCCGGCGGCTTCTTTTGAAATCTAAAACAATCGTTGCCGCCACGCCGAAATCATAACATTTGACACTATTTGATTGCCGCCATAGGGTGTAGGTATACTCATGCAAAATAATTTCGAATTTTTTTACACGCTTTATATTATTGTTTGATTTGCGGCGGCATCCTTATCATAGAGCCGGCACGTGGCGAGGCGGCGCGGTAGAAAGCAAGGATCATAAATGTTTATTAAGAAACAGTTACTTCCATGGAAAACGACATATAGGTCAGTTGATTTTTCGAATTTCTTATCAAATCTTCAGTTATTTATTAATCTGCTTGATCTTTACTATGGCTATATTCATTCAAGCTCACAATGTTCCAATTCTAATACGTTTTTCTAGGATTTAAAGTAAACTTTAATAAATAGTAATAGACTAATAGGTAATTGCAAGGTAATAGACTAATAGGTAATTGCAAGACTTGCAAGACTCTTGCTGCAAGACCAAGACCAAGACCAAGACTGGGAGCGCAAGACCAAGACCAAGACCAAGACCAAGACTGGCTAAGTCTCGTCTTGTTCTTGCGTTTGGGCAACACTATTCAGGATACTGGTAGAAAGTGGAAGTGCGTGTCGGAAGACTGATGACCCTATGATGATGATATTATAAATATACCAGAAAGGACGATTAATTTAAATTTCTAGAAAAAGAATTTTGTAAAATTTCATTCGATTTTAATAATCTATAGAAGCAGGGTAGTCGATAGTACAACATTCTAAAGCTGCGATTAAAACGTTTTAAAAAGATGGAGGGGTTACTTGGTCCTACCATCGATATCGTTTAATCAGGATGTTTAATAAAAATTACCAATTTTGACGTTTTCATATTGGTATTAAACCATTGAAAAAAAAAAAAAATGAACACTTCTAAATGTTTACAATCTGATGTACAATTGGTCCAAATTTGTATTTGGAATATTTTAATATTTTATTTATTTAGACGTTACATACACTTTAATTTTTCTTAATGAGAAACATCTGACAGTAAGTTAAGTAAGATAAGCCAGGAATCGTCATTTTGTATGACGTCTAGACGTTTTAACAGCCTTTTATCAACTGTTGTTAAAGGCTCCCTAAGAACAGCCTTAATAAATACTATTTATTGCTTATGTATGTGCTCTTCCGCGTCGTAGCGTCGTTTCATACAAAGCACTCAAATATGTGTAATCTCAATTTTCAAATTTGAATACAAGTACTTTTTGGTGAATTATTTGTTGAATACCGCGAATTCGTGCCGTTATGATTACATACGTGTAATCTACACAACCCACCCTGTTTACGCTACCGCTAAGCCCACCCTTTATTATAACTCTCGAAAATGCTAACCTACTTCTAGTGTTTCGAGTTCGACCTATCGGAACTGGAATTTTCAAGCAAGTAGTTTCGTATCTAATAAAATTCAAATGAGTGGAGCCTTAAACAAACGCTCACAGGGATTGTACATCCACAAAACAATGAATAATGCACATCCCAAAATATTCTACCTGTACAATGGCTTTTCGAGGAAAATCTTCTGTAACTTGCTGCTATAAACTAATGATTACGTAATGATTCTATTCAAATGGAAGCAGAAGGGAACATAACCTCAATAAAGTTGTCTATTTCCAATCACGCAAAACTTATTGTCGCTGTTTAAATAAACATTCAAAGTGGATAACGTTCATAATTTATGTAGTGAGAATTATGAGTACATATTTTGTTTGCATTATTATAAAAGGGTCATGTATTTATTCAGCATTTGAAAAACAAAAGTAAGGTTATGAAACCACAACGATGCTATGTAAAAATTATTTACTTGAGTGGTACATTTTAGTGAAGTTGAGTTAATTCTATTGTCCGTTATTGTAATTACTGTTGCTTTTAACGATTAAAGACTTATTAATTAATAAACTCACAATTACTACCAAATTTATAAAGGTATTCAATTTACACGTACTATGTATAATCTGGAGAAGATTAATAATTTGGAGGAGAAATAATTTCAATAGATCACTCTGCTGAAGAAATTTACGTATCTGATTCTTTTTCCCGTTTCCTATTTTTAAATAATGTGAAATATCGTTTAGCTTCATCTTAATCTCAAACGATGTTCTGCCAATAAATACTTTGGCAACGAATGTAGGTACCGCCCGCACAAACGCCTTACAGGATTTTTATCGGGATGTTTTCAAAGAAACTGAGTAAAAAGTCTTCTAAATACTCTCTAGCGAACTCTGCATAATTCTCGCGCAAGGACGCGAGAATAAACACCACTACAAAATACTCCATACACTACTAGTTGGATTTTACTTGACAATGATAGAATGTTTTCTTTTTCTTTTAAAAAATTAGATACTCTTAAGATTCTGCACCTAACAGATATTGTCAGGTGTAGGCAACGTGAAGAAGCATCAAGAAATTGCCTAGATCGATTAGTAACAAAGAACCCCACATTTTGGAATCTTTCTAGAACTAGTAAAAAACCTTTGGCTGTTTCATTCCCACTAGCTACTAATACTAGCAGGAGGGCAGTCCCTCCTGACTACGCCGAAAGATGGAGCGATGGGTCCTCTTTAGCTTCCATTTAGGAATCGTTGCAATGGTTGAGTGGTGCATGGAATGAGAAAGAGACGAATTGGAGACGAAAGAGAGTGAAAGATTATCTTTAGAGTATTACTACCCCAGCATTTGCCTGAATGATACATGGAAACTATAAAAAAAATTTGGATCAGGGCACATTGACCCGAAATCGCTCCGGTGTCCCCGAAAGCTAAGCAATGGTCTTAAGCCTTGGTGCTCGACCTTTCTAAAGCGGGCCCAGCCTCTATAAACAGTTGTAGCAAGGTCGGAAGATACTGTGGTTTCCTTGGATTAACTTAGGTAAATGCTGGGCAGTAATATTTCATAGATAATCTTTCATATTCTTCTGTCTTCATTTCGTCCGTCTCATCTCTCTCGATTCAAATACCACCCATCTATCCCCACGATTCTTTCTTGGGAGGATGAAGTCCTACCCTTCGGTGTAGACTATCCGCTCACCAGCATTAACAGCTGGTGGAAATGAAGCTCTCAAAATTTTTCTTTTCGGAAGAGTCAGTTGTATAGTTCTGGTTACGAAGGTTGCTGAAGGCGAAACAAGAAGAGCGAAGAAGCGATGAAGTAGTGTGGGCGACTGATACTGGTGTTAATTACAGAGTAATAAGTTAAATAAATTAAAAGCTAGTAAATAAATTTTCAGTTCGAAATCTCAATAATTGTAAGTCAGAAGTCTGCATCTTGTTAGTAATTGCATACGATATTTTACGTTTTTACACATATTAGCCCCACAAAACAATTATTTAGTACTTAATTCATGACATGATAACAAATTTGAAATTACCATCAGTTACAATCAGTTCCCGAAATGAAACAAAAGAGCTTTGGATCTGAGTTTCAATTTAAAACAATTATTTAGTACTTAATTCATGACATGATAGCAAATTTGAAATTACCATCAGTTACAATGAGTTCCCGAAATGAAACAAAAGAGCTTTAGATCTGGGTTTCAATTTAAATTATAAAGTAGGCCAACAAGTTAGTGAATAGAAGGGGAGTTACAATGAGGTCGTGATGCACTTTTAACCACTTCTGGCTCGATTTTTCGTCAAAGAACTGCACATCGGTTCTTAGGTTTAGAAGAAAAGCCATAGATTTTGAAAACGTATAGATACTGTACACAATACGTACATGTCCGGATTGTGGGATGTGAATTCTGTACAGCATGATATATTTCAGTAATACATACGTAGCTGAAGCTGACAGGTTCTACTATTTATTGAACACTTAATTATGTTAAAAATATCACTCGCAAAAGAAATATAATAAGTATAAAAATTAGACTGTACGGAAGCTATCTTATTTACATCAACGACGGAATTTTTATAAATTCAACTTTATTCTTTTAGGAACTTGGCAAATAAGAAATTATTCATTTCGACAAAGCAGAAAAAATAAATTTAAAGATGTTCATTTGACGTTTTCAAATTTATCGTCTCTCGTCACGCGACATTGCAAATTCATAAATGGATTTATTTTATTTGTAAAAAATAACTCTAATCTCGCCAGAGTCATTCTTTACAATTTGAATTTTGAACACCAACGAAATTAGATTCAATTAATAATTTATTTTATTTGTGTTTTCGGGTAAACAATTCGTACGTTTTAACAATTTTTTGGAAAAACAAACATTCTATTGAAACTCCATTTTTTGGCAATGACTATCAGAGGATTAGAAGTTCTAAATCAAATGAGATATCGATTTGAAAAATACACACAATGCACATATATATATTTCCTTCGATATAGTTTGAGCAGTCATCATAGTCTTAGGTTTTACTCATTTTTTGTTACCTGGTCTGTAACAATACGGCTTTACATAAAATAGGACTCGATTATAGCGAACACGGGCTATAACGAAAGCCTGGTTTTAACGTATGTAATTTGAAGAACAAAATTATTATAAATTTCCCTTAAATACTGCATGTGGCCCTCGATGATCTTTGACAAGTATTTAGGACTTCAACGTCAACGAAACCGCGTGTGTGTACAATACATAATACTCTGTAGGTACTTACAACAAGAAAAATGTTCAAAATAGTTTATTGTAACAATTTTCGTAAACATCCTAATGGTAAATGTCTAGATGATGGCCCCCACCCACGAAGGGGGTGGGGGTGGGTGTGGGTGGGATCGAAAGAGGAGGTCTCCCCCACCACTGTACCATAAAAAGTTCGTGGTGGTCTCAACCCCATAAAAATTTATGGGGGTTAGATGAGAGTGGAGGTAGGGGGGATCAAAAAAGGGTAGGGGGGGTCGAAAGAGGGTGGTCATCTGAGTAAAACCCAATAAAAAATTTGCGGCGGTCTTACCCCCATAAAAAGTTATTATTTTGACAATTTTCATACACTATAATTCAAATAAAATTCAATAAAAAAAATATTTTCAAGCGGGTGGAGGTGGGGGATCGAAAGAGGGTGGTCACTTGAACAAAACCTGATAACCTAACCTAACCTACCCTATTGATAAAGATATTTAAATAATGTTTTATATAACTTTCTCAATATTTTTATGTATTTTTTCATTAGTTTTACCTTTGAATATTGTTTAAGAATGACTATATAAATATTTACATGCCTAGAAATGTATAAAAATTGACATATTTATTAACTTTGAACCCCTATAACTTTTTATGGGGGTGAGACCGCCACGAACTTTTTATGGTACAGTGGTGGGGGACACCTCCTCTTTCGATCACTCCCTTCGGGGGTGGGGGCCATCATCTAGACCTTTACCCATCCAAATTTTTAGTAGACAGCGACTAGTCTAATCGAGACTTCGAGATATAATCTACGTTCACGTTGTCAACGCAGCACTACCACTGAGGATGTCAGCCGCAGTAGCTGACGAAACGTCTAGACACAATAGTTCACTTAAACCACGGCCCTATAACCCGAATCTTCATTCTACTATAGATTCCGGCCGTGAAACCCTTTGTTCCTACATCCTAATTTTTTTTAAATCGTTACTCCTTCATTTACATTACTGACCTCATTTTTGAATACTGTATTTTTAATTTGTGGGTAAAAAATTTGAAATAATTACTGCCGAACGGAATAAATATAAAGTTAGGTAATTCAATTACGACTAACACCCCTTCTGGTCGCATAACAACGAGCATTACACGTAATGTAACAAAGGAGGTTGGGAAAAACATGCGTCCCTAAAGTACCCTAGTTCAGTCCCTTGCCAAAACCTCCAAACTAAACCATTTCGTTATCGTTTCTTCTCTATCTAACTATGTCCGTCTCCTTCCTACGTTCGATTTGTTTGTGTCAGTCGAACTAAATTCTTCAATTATCGGACATAACTTGCGTCTTGTTTGGAACTGGGCGTCGGTGGCGGTCGCGGAGAAGGAGCGACGCTCGGCGCCGTTATCGTCGCTTCTGGCGTCGATTGTCCGTGGTCAGTGTCGGAACAATCGGATTTAATGAAATCGTTTTATCAAAAAGGTCGAATTGATCAGTATTTTTAACAACAGGCTTTCCAATAATAGAAAGAATTGAAAGAAAAGAGAAAAGAATTATCTATCAAGTTATTTCATTAGAAATTCAGTGGATTTCGGATATAACAACGACGAAGAGAACACTGTAATTTTGTCGTTGTCAGGAAGTCGTTACAGACGAAGGTAAAGAGATATAGACACGTCTGTGTCCGCCAGAAACGCCCAGAATTGTGGAAGATTAAAAATTGGCTTTTGCATCATAAAAACGCCTCTTTTTAAGACATCGTTAGTTGTACGCGAATATTTGACCAAAACCAACACACTAATAATGCCGCAGCAACCGTATTCCCCAGATCTTTCCCTCCTGTGACTTTTTCTTGTTCCCGAAACTGAAGAGGCCCATGAAGGGACGACGCTACGATTGAGGAGTTCAAGTGGGGGCTGAAGAAGATCATAAAAAATGATTTTTTGAAGTGCTTTGAGGATTGGAAAAAACGTTGGCAAAAATCTATAATATGTAGTGGGGAATACTTCGAAGGGGACAAAATCGATATTCATGAATAAATAATGTTTGAAAAAACACCAAATTCGTGACACTTTTTGAACGGACCTAGTACTTATAGTGAACTTCTTATTTGTTCAATTTTCATACAAGCCTATCACGTAGGGGTGGGTTCAATTCAGCAATTACATATCCATCAACATAAAAAGACCTTCTATTCAGTATATTGAAATGCCACTATATGTGCAGTGACCCGTAGATGGCGTTCACCTCGCCATTTGTAGTATTTCACGAAACGCTGTGTCAAGGCAGCAAGTATAGTTGACCTGTGTACAGTAATTAATGAATAATTTATTTATACTTATTTTCTCTAGTAGATTATTAATAGTGCCATTATCCGGTACTCGGCCGGATTCTAGAAAAAAGTGTCGGATTCGCCGCGTTTCTCTAGTTTTAACTATTGATTGCTCTAAAATTATTGCCGTTTCGCTGTAAATGAAGTTTTGACCGGAATACCTTAAAATAGACATTTTAGTTGCTCTTTTGGCTGCAAGCCCCCGCACTCTATTGCCTACTGAACGAAAGTGAGCGCCTAAAACTTTTATTTAACAATTAAAAAACTAATCTATTAATAAAACGAAAACTCTATAACGAGATAAAAGTATGCTGGGTCTTTAGAAATCTCTTCTAACGATAGATATTTTACAGCAATAGGTAACAAACAAAAAAGCTAATAATGGTAAAAATCGAAAGTACATTAATGCTCTGATTCGATTATTTTAGCGATCGATAGGTTGGTAATTTAGTCGATTTCTAAGCATCATTCAAAAAACGAATGGTCCTATAAATAGGTAATAGATAAGAAAAAATGTCGTCGAATAACCGACTTATTATAAAATTCAAAACAGAAATCCTTTTCGCAGTAGAGAGTTGAAAGATTTCAATGCGTTTGCTAGAGATGCTTATATCTAGAAAGAAAAAGCTGATGACTATTAACACAGATTTAATTATCAGAAGCAGATATCAGAAGGCCAGACAATTCAGTAAGTGTAAATAGACCGTAAAAGGTAAGAAGATGATTTTGAAAGGCAGATGTAACATGTATGCCAGGGCAACGATAGAAAAAGGAAATGTGTGTTTTACAATTAGGATACCGATTATTCTTCTCGGAAAAAATAACAGTAAGAAAATACGATTTATACGTAAATATACCCTGCAATACTGATATTAATAAAAAACAAAACCTATATTTGTCATAAAAAAAATTTATTCAGTTAAACTTTCATAACGAAGAATCTCGATAAATTCAAGTTAAAGGATTTGGAGGAATAAATGTAAAGTAAAATGAATGTTAAGAAAACGAAAAAATATTCGTGTTCAACAAGTTTGAATTCTAGAAATTAGAAGTTCGATTGTATGTACATATATAAAATAGAAAATGTTCTTGGAATAACATGAAAACTGATTTACGTTTATTGTTTCCTATAGGGGAAAGCTTTTCCTAGCCCTCACCCCCTCTCCCACTACTCTGTCTCGTACCCCTATTTCATTCCTAAAAATTAAATTTGAGTTGTTCTAGTGAAAAGTTCGAGTTAAAATTAAAAATACGTATGTATTTTAACACCCAGGTATTGGTCTTGGTCTTCCTGATATAGTTTCGGTTTTGGTCTTGGCCTTGTGTGCTAAGTCTTTGTCTTGCTCATTTAATCTGATCCTTTTGCCTTTTTTTTATCTTCTATGCACACATTTTTCTATTTACCGGCACAATAATTGTCTTAAAGTTGTTTTAAATAGTTTAACTCATAAATCCACCGAAAGTTATATTGTATATTCGGTCTTTGTTTTAGCCTTGGTCTTGTTCGTTCGATTTTTAATTGTACATATATATGTAGCTCTGACTACCACCTACACTAAGTTACTTGTTTTCTCTACTCATTCTTATTTTTTCCGCATTTAATCAAGTCACCAGAGCAAAATAGCACGCTGATGACATAAGCTTATCAGCTTTGATCGGCCCTCAGGCCTCAGAAGCTTTTATTACACCTTTTTCTTTCGAAAATACTTTCTCGTCAGCAGGATAAGATTTTTCTGGGACTCTGCCGCCACTGGGCTGGCATCGCAACGACGCCGACGACGTCGAGAGAGAGGATTGTAGATTGGTCGGCGGACGCGTCTAGAGCGCTGGGTGTGACCCAGTTGTTTCGTAGCGCGACAGGACTACGGCGTACGTAGTCGGCTTCGAAATCGCTATCCGTTGAAACAACAGAAAACCGGCAGCCAACCAGATAATACTTACATCACTTACTGTATAAAGTCTACTCAAGTCAGTCCCTCACTTGCTGACTTTATAGTGTGGAATTCCGCGGTGGCTCGCCTTGTCCGCAGACGAATTTGGTACGCGATCAAATAACTCCTGTTAGTGAGAGTTCTTAACCGTTGGGTCGAATTCTTCTTTCCAGTCTGTTGTTGTTGTTTGTTGAAAAAACTTTTGTGCGCGATGTTGTTTTGCTATTGCTTCTGTTACGCTACCAATTTGGACTCTTTATGTGATTGTTGCAGTAAAGGATAAATTTCATGACAACGAGGAAAGCAAACGTGGGAAACTTCGGCTGGTTTTCGTTTGGTATTTAGATTGTTGTTATTATGTTGTTATGAACACTTGAAAGTATACTTAGAACGAAATTTTTGATGGTTGAGAACTTGGTTGTAGTACTTACTATTATCATTGGAATTAAAAGATAAGGTAAGTTATGCGCATAATAATTACAACACTTTCTCATTCGTCTCAGTTATTGATGTTAATACGTGCGTGTCTTTCACTGCCTTCCTATCACGAAACCCATATGAAAATAAGTTGTTTTTTTTTTTCGAATTTTTGATATTGAAAAATGTTACACTTATTACTAATATTATGGCTGTTTTCTTCTGTTTTTCACTTCGTTGAAAATAACCAATACAGTGGAATTCGTTTATTATGACTCCGCCTGTATTGACCAACCGCTTAATATGAAGTAATTGAAGTGTTATGTTTGGTTTTTATATTGAATTATATATAGGAAAGTTTGGATATAATGACTCCATTTAAAATGACATATCGTTTAATATGACTGATTCACAAGAAATCATATCCGGCTATGGTGACCCAAATGATTAATAATAACATTTTCGCTAATTTTTCTGGCCCATCTTTGTATTTTGATATTAGAATTCATCGTTCTTTTTCTTTTTTTGTTAATATATACAATTTGTAGTTTTTCTCTCTATTAGACTAAATAACTAACCAAAATAGAAAGTTGTTTATTTTCTAAGACTATGCTTTGTATGACGCCCGCTTAGTATGACATGTTTGTCATTTCCCTTTGATGTCATTATAAGCGGATTCTACTG
>NW_020439034.1:469562-473732 GCF_000699045.2 Agrilus planipennis | reverse complement strand
TGGGTTCAATTCAGCAATTACATATCCATCAACATAAAAAGACCTTCTATTCAGTATATTGAAATGCCACTATATGTGCAGTGACCCGTAGATGGCGTTCACCTCGCCATTTGTAGTATTTCACGAAACGCTGTGTCAAGGCAGCAAGTATAGTTGACCTGTGTACAGTAATTAATGAATAATTTATTTATACTTATTTTCTCTAGTAGATTATTAATAGTGCCATTATCCGGTACTCGGCCGGATTCTAGAAAAAAGTGTCGGATTCGCCGCGTTTCTCTAGTTTTAACTATTGATTGCTCTAAAATTATTGCCGTTTCGCTGTAAATGAAGTTTTGACCGGAATACCTTAAAATAGACATTTTAGTTGCTCTTTTGGCTGCAAGCCCCCGCACTCTATTGCCTACTGAACGAAAGTGAGCGCCTAAAACTTTTATTTAACAATTAAAAAACTAATCTATTAATAAAACGAAAACTCTATAACGAGATAAAAGTATGCTGGGTCTTTAGAAATCTCTTCTAACGATAGATATTTTACAGCAATAGGTAACAAACAAAAAAGCTAATAATGGTAAAAATCGAAAGTACATTAATGCTCTGATTCGATTATTTTAGCGATCGATAGGTTGGTAATTTAGTCGATTTCTAAGCATCATTCAAAAAACGAATGGTCCTATAAATAGGTAATAGATAAGAAAAAATGTCGTCGAATAACCGACTTATTATAAAATTCAAAACAGAAATCCTTTTCGCAGTAGAGAGTTGAAAGATTTCAATGCGTTTGCTAGAGATGCTTATATCTAGAAAGAAAAAGCTGATGACTATTAACACAGATTTAATTATCAGAAGCAGATATCAGAAGGCCAGACAATTCAGTAAGTGTAAATAGACCGTAAAAGGTAAGAAGATGATTTTGAAAGGCAGATGTAACATGTATGCCAGGGCAACGATAGAAAAAGGAAATGTGTGTTTTACAATTAGGATACCGATTATTCTTCTCGGAAAAAATAACAGTAAGAAAATACGATTTATACGTAAATATACCCTGCAATACTGATATTAATAAATAACAAAACCTATATTTGTCATAAAAAAAATTTATTCAGTTAAACTTTCATAACGAAGAATCTCGATAAATTCAAGTTAAAGGATTTGGAGGAATAAATGTAAAGTAAAATGAATGTTAAGAAAACGAAAAAATATTCGTGTTCAACAAGTTTGAATTCTAGAAATTAGAAGTTCGATTGTATGTACATATATAAAATAGAAAATGTTCTTGGAATAACATGAAAACTGATTTACGTTTATTGTTTCCTATAGGGGAAAGCTTTTCCTAGCCCTCACCCCCTCTCCCACTACTCTGTCTCGTACCCCTATTTCATTCCTAAAAATTAAATTTGAGTTGTTCTAGTGAAAAGTTCGAGTTAAAATTAAAAATACGTATGTATTTTAACACCCAGGTATTGGTCTTGGTCTTCCTGATATAGTTTCGGTTTTGGTCTTGGCCTTGTGTGCTAAGTCTTTGTCTTGCTCATTTAATCTGATCCTTTTGCCTTTTTTTTATCTTCTATGCACACATTTTTCTATTTACCGGCACAATAATTGTCTTAAAGTTGTTTTAAATAGTTTAACTCATAAATCCACCGAAAGTTATATTGTATATTCGGTCTTTGTTTTAGCCTTGGTCTTGTTCGTTCGATTTTTAATTGTACATATATATGTAGCTCTGACTACCACCTACACTAAGTTACTTGTTTTCTCTACTCATTCTTATTTTTTCCGCATTTAATCAAGTCACCAGAGCAAAATAGCACGCTGATGACATAAGCTTATCAGCTTTGATCGGCCCTCAGGCCTCAGAAGCTTTTATTACACCTTTTTCTTTCGAAAATACTTTCTCGTCAGCAGGATAAGATTTTTCTGGGACTCTGCCGCCACTGGGCTGGCATCGCAACGACGCCGACGACGTCGAGAGAGAGGATTGTAGATTGGTCGGCGGACGCGTCTAGAGCGCTGGGTGTGACCCAGTTGTTTCGTAGCGCGACAGGACTACGGCGTACGTAGTCGGCTTCGAAATCGCTATCCGTTGAAACAACAGAAAACCGGCAGCCAACCAGATAATACTTACATCACTTACTGTATAAAGTCTACTCAAGTCAGTCCCTCACTTGCTGACTTTATAGTGTGGAATTCCGCGGTGGCTCGCCTTGTCCGCAGACGAATTTGGTACGCGATCAAATAACTCCTGTTAGTGAGAGTTCTTAACCGTTGGGTCGAATTCTTCTTTCCAGTCTGTTGTTGTTGTTTGTTGAAAAAACTTTTGTGCGCGATGTTGTTTTGCTATTGCTTCTGTTACGCTACCAATTTGGACTCTTTATGTGATTGTTGCAGTAAAGGATAAATTTCATGACAACGAGGAAAGCAAACGTGGGAAACTTCGGCTGGTTTTCGTTTGGTATTTAGATTGTTGTTATTATGTTGTTATGAACACTTGAAAGTATACTTAGAACGAAATTTTTGATGGTTGAGAACTTGGTTGTAGTACTTACTATTATCATTGGAATTAAAAGATAAGGTAAGTTATGCGCATAATAATTACAACACTTTCTCATTCGTCTCAGTTATTGATGTTAATACGTGCGTGTCTTTCACTGCCTTCCTATCACGAAACCCATATGAAAATAAGTTGTTTTTTTTTTTCGAATTTTTGATATTGAAAAATGTTACACTTATTACTAATATTATGGCTGTTTTCTTCTGTTTTTCACTTCGTTGAAAATAACCAATACAGTGGAATTCGTTTATTATGACTCCGCCTGTATTGACCAACCGCTTAATATGAAGTAATTGAAGTGTTATGTTTGGTTTTCATATTAAATTCTCTATAGGAAAGTTTGGATATAATAACTCCGTTTAAAATGACATATCNACCCAAATGATCAATAATAACATTTTCGCTCATTTTTCTGACCCTTCTTATGTATATTGATATTACAATTCATCGTTCTTTTTCTTTTTCTGTCAATAAATATATACAATTTGTAGTTTTTCTCTCTATTAAACTAAATAACTAACGAAAATAGAAAGTTGTTTATTTTCTAAGACTATGCTTTGTATGACGCCCGCTTAGTATGACATGTTTGTCATTTCCCTTTGATGTCATTATAAGCGGATTCTACTGTACTAATATTCTAACCTAATAACCTAACCTACTGCCTTGCTAGGTACGTAGCAGCAGCATCCGGTAAAAAAATGCCGGATCTGCTACATACCGGATCCAAAACGGATACCTATCCCATCTATAGTAATATTATGTATAAAATAAACTTGTATTTCCGGCAATGTTGTTACAAATGTACTTATTATTATTACGGTTAGGCATTTATTATCATTTACTTGTTCCTAAATCGGTAACTTGTTGAATACCTCAAATGATAAAAATATTTATTTTATTATCTGTTTTCTCAGCCACTCTAGTTACAACTGATAACTCTTTGACTATTGATTACGTTATTTAAAAATGAAAGTTAAAAATTTCTTTATTCTCGCATTGATTCAATAAATTCAATCTTCTATATTTATCCCCAATTAGAATAGGAAGAAATACATGTATATGTATTCTATGTATATTGTACAAAATACAAATATGTACAAATATTATCTCTATAGAAGTTCGTAATCATCATTTGGCAAACGGCTTCCTTCCTGTCTACTCATAAATTTTTGAGATCAGTAGCTATCTATAGAACGACAATGCTTCCTGCAATGTGGAAACTATTAATAAGCAATACTATTTCCTGTGTTTTATCTATATATCATTTTGAAAAGATTAAGCTTTAACTAATTTAATCACTAGTACGAATGACAATTGTATTTCATCACCCCATTAAACTACTGTCAAGAGAAATAATAAAATACAGTGTAAACTCTTTATAACGTCACTCGATTTAACGACAAACTCCTTAAAACGTCGAAATTGCTTGACTTTGGTTGGTTTACATTGTTTTCTATACAATATTACACTCTTTATAGCGTCACGCTCACTCTATTTAACGACAACAATGCGGCATTATAAATCATTGAGCAGTACTTTCTAAGTTGCCGAAATAGATAAGAACTGCAGCTGTGTACGTTGTTGAAGAAGACGATCCTGTCCCTCCACCAAGCATC
>NW_020439034.1:462390-467372 GCF_000699045.2 Agrilus planipennis | reverse complement strand
GGAAACTTATCAATCCACCCTCGTATATACACAATCAAATGTAAAAATAAAGTTGTTTTCAAATTTAAATTATTATTGTAATATAATATTAGAAAAGTAATTAATGAGAATGGTTGTAAAATAATGTTAGATAATTGCAAAATGCCTGATGTAAATAAAATATAATTTATAGAAATAATAATTCATCATCATAGGTTCTTTAGCCCTAAGATTGGTTGAACACGCTCCACTCTTTCTTATTCTGAGCTAATTTTCGCATTTCCCTAATATAATACTAGAATATCCCGCATCCTTGAACAGTAACCTAATCCAAGTCTACCTCACCCTTATTAACCCTTTTTTCTGTTTCTAATATGTTTCTAACTAGTTGTATGCGCCTGAGGTGTCCTGCCAACCTATCTCGCCTATGTCTTATTGATTTCCATAGCCTCTATTCTCCTTTTCTTTTCAATACCTCCACATTTCTAACCTTCTCTATCGGCGGTATCCTCATCATTTACTTGTAACACCACATTTCGAACGCTTCTAATCTCTTCTGTTACGCCGTGCAGACCGTCAACGTTTCCCACCCGTACAAGGGAATAATGATTAACAACCATTTAGAATTTAAGGATCGTTATTAATTAATTATATTGATAGACTAAGATGCACGATATTGAGGCCTCGGCCACAAACTAAGGGTAGCCTGTAACCTGTTCTTGATACTTGAAGCTGGTGACAGCTAATCGTTTTCCGCCGCTGTCGCTGGTTTGCCTTTGAACCGGGATGCTTCTGGCACAGTTATATTACAATTCCCAACTGGGACTAGGATTACCACTTTTCAAAAAAAAAAAAAAAACAGACCAGGAGATTTCGGCCTCTTCTAATCAGTTGTCGAAGTCATATCCGATTAAATATGCACCGGAAAAACAGTGGTTGTCGCTCCAGCTTTAAGAAGCTTGAATTGCATACGACGTACTGTCGACATACAACCTCAACGCGTGGCCGGTTCTGGTGGCGACCACAAAACACTTTTAATTTGATACACGATACCATGTACCTGCGACCTACGCGAATCGTTATAAGTATATATGTACATGTTACATAACCAATATTGTCAAGAAGAGATCAATAAGTAATATTATCTATCATTCTTGATTGGATTCTGTTTATAACGAGAGACCGAGAGAATTCTACCTAAATGTGTGGTTAATATCATATTACAATCAAACTGATTCTAATATTAGGTGGTATCAACACAATTTAGCAATTTCCAAACTTAATTATATTTATAGCCAATAACAATATAAGAAAAACAAAATTAAACTTATCTCGTAATAATATACCATGAAATGAAAACAAAAGTTAGCCAGATTATCGAGGGATTGGGTTTGGACGAATTACTCAGAAACACACAGCAAGTATACATATGTATATTCCACTTTTTATACAAAGTTAGTTATTATTTACGTTCAACCTACTTGAATACACCTACAATGATGTAATTTTCAATTTTCAGACAAAGTTATATCGTACTTACCATCAGCGTTAGGCAGAGCCTCATCGACTTCGAATTACCAATTACTTAGAATAGTAATTTGGTTCAAAGCCCTACACACCTTGAAAGGGCTTCAAACGCTTTAAAACATTCCGTTGAAATACAAATAAGATATATATTATTGAATGTACGTTATTGAATGCGCATTGACAAATTATGCACGAACGCCAGTGTATATCTATGTAGGTATACCATTTATGAGCTCAATACGAGAATCCTTTTTGTAAATATGGCCATTTTGGAGATTCTACCTATACCGGTCAGATAATTTTAAAAGTACATTTTTGTTATCTATTACTTAAAGGAAGCTTAGCATTGCATTATGGGCAAACCACTGTTTCACGCTTATCAAAATTCCGATAGTGGGGCTAGAAACGAAAAAATACACATATATAAAGGTGCATACCAACATTATCTATATGTATATTATTGACGGATGTTTTGTATATAACTTTTATAGAAAAATTGTATTTTTACTCGAGTCGTAAATACTTCACTTATTATCATAAACCTCTGTGATAAAATTCTTTTGTTTTCATTAACGCATACTGTTTGTATGCGAATTTGTTTTTTGATTGATATTATTTACGTCAGCGTGCACATGTCAAGGTAACGGGTCATTATCAATTCCGATATTAAAATTTCAATAACGCCGCTACAGATAACCCATTTTTACATGTAGAACTTTTTAATTAATTTAAAATATTGACTTTTTTGTAATTAAAACAGTAACATCAAAATTTTATTGGGTGTGGAAATTCACCTCAATAAAATTGTAATTATCTAGATGTGCTCATTTATCGGCTAATGTTTACGTAACTTACATTTTTTCTTTCTTTTGTGTTCGTAAATTTGCATAGGGTAGTGCTACCTGTAATATACTTTTTTTATTTATGTAGTCTAAACATTAGTTTACCTTAGATTCGGTAGACACCTATGTAGCCAATTCACGCACAGGACCGGCTTGGGATTGTAAATTATTGATTTTCTTAAAAAAAAATTTTAACCGTAACTACGCTGCTGAATCCGTCGTTCAATTGTTTAATTGACACCCTCTAACGCTCGACACTTGTTTCTGTTACAACCTGTACTAATGTGAAGCAATTTGTGTCGAATTGTGTAGTTGTTTGCATATTTGGATGTATCTCATATTAGTTTATGAAAAGGGCTCGTAAAAGCGTAAAAAGAGTGTTGAAAATGGCGGGGCACGTTTTTATATATTAGCATGGAAAACGTGACCAACCTTCCCATTAGAAGTTCATGAATATTCACAATGGTACATGACCATAATTGCCGTAATTCCGTATTTCAATGTGGTGTACTCACAGCAAACGGTATATCGTTTATGCCGATAATTATTGTAAAGCTTCGAAAAATTTTGTATTTTAATGATTAATTGAGCAAACAATCAACCATAACACGCATCAAAAGAAAGTATGTTATTAATTATTGCTAGGCATGCGTTTTGCCTTATTGGAATGTTAACTAAACTACACGTGTATGCAAAATCGCATCCTACCTATTCCCATAATGGAAACTGATTCAAAATTTATGGGCTCGCACATTTTGTAGCAGACAACAAAACAAATGATAGTTTTACGTCCTACACTAAATAAACTCTTAATGTCTATTGAGTAGCATCCCTTAAAAAAACATTAAGTTGCATTTATTAGAGGTATGTTAGTCTTATTACTCATATTTATACGAAAAGACAAGCAGGTCACGTCATGTCGTATTTTATATTCTTTGCTTTAATTTCAATAAATTTTTTTTTTGTAAAGTTAATATTTTCTAAATTTTTAATTTATGTAGGAGTATAAACATTGTGGTTATCTTGGACGTTCGATAATCGGCACTGTCTACATTCTCCACCCATGCAGCTGCAGTTTTCATCGCACTGCTACGTTATTCGGTGTAGACCTATGTAGCCAATTCACGCACAGGACCGGCTTCGGATTGTAAATTATTGATTTTCTTAAATTTTTTTTGAGGCGTAAGTACGCTGCTGAATCCGTCGTTCAATTGTTTAAGTCACAACCTCTAACGCTTGACACTTGTTTCTGTTATTCTATTAAGTAACATCCCTCAAAAACATTAAATTGCATTTATTATAGGTATATTAGTCTTATTTCTCTTATTTATATGAAACGACAAGCAGGTCACGTCATGTCGTATTTTATATTCTTTGGTTTAATTTCGATAAAAGTTTTTTTTTGTAAAGTTAATATTTTCCTAGTTATGAATTTTTGAGCGTCTGAATATACATGAAAATCCCTATTTTCTATGCTTTAAAAGGTTATTTAAAAATATGTGTTTTTAAAAGCTAATATTTTATGTATATGTAATAAACTTTATTTAATAGTTGTAAATAATAATAATAAACATTACCATATATCTATCAATTTGTATAGATTTGCGTTTTGTGCGTTGAAACAATTCATGAAAGTCGGTTGTTCTCATTCGTGATATCGATCCTCCCGTAAATTTCAGTTCTACGCTTGATCCACTTCCAGCAATTTACCTACCCAGCCGTCGCCGTCGTCTGCAAGATTGAATATGATCTTAACTCCCTTCCCCGTACGTTTTGCAGACTAGTGGAAACCCCGAAGGTTGTAAAATTGATACAGTACATATATGTAACCACATCACGCCTTTCTAATATATGAAAAGAAAGTATGCAGAAAATCGTACATACGACATGTCGGATTGGAAAATGGCAAATTTCAATAGTTTAGGTTCAGAAATATATTTAGTTTTATTCTTAAAATCATATAAAAGTGTACTTATAACGCATCAAAGATCTCATTATAACTTTTTGAAACCAGAACCTATCAAAATTATAAAATGCACAAGTAAAAATGCCGAAACTTTTCCCTCTATTCGTATATCTTTTTACTTCCAAAACAAAAAGTGTTTCTGAAATAAATAGCAGGCTTGCAGGAGGTGATTAGGGCCCTACAAAATAAGAAAATTAAGTGAATGTTTTGTGATCATAAACTCCACCGTTTTCGAGAAATACGTATTTGAAAGTACAGTCCGGCCCTGGCAGGGAAATACGACATTGCAACGCCGTATTCCATCAGCTAAAGCATGTGTTCGCGTAAGGTCCTAGAACCTTATTATTATTATTATCATCAAAGTGTCTTCGGTAAAAGAGGTGAGGGCGGCGATACCACCCCTACCCCATTTTGGTTGAACTCTATAAATTGACTTGCTTGGTACAAAAACAAGTGTTCGAAAAACTCTCGTGAAGTCTCCTCAAATTTCATCTATCCTAGCTAAGTTATGTTGTTAAATTAATTCTTCTTCTTTTTCTGTGTTAATTGTTAAGTGTTCCTTAAGTTGTATATAGTTTTTTTGGTTAATATACGGTTAAAAAATATTGAAAAGTTTATTAGAGAAAGTGAGCTCTTGTCAAAGTTACAAGTAGCATTTCCACGAAACA
>NW_020439034.1:420582-460642 GCF_000699045.2 Agrilus planipennis | reverse complement strand
GGAAACTTATCAATCCACCCTCGTATATACACAATCAAATGTAAAAATAAAGTTGTTTTCAAATTTAAATTATTATTGTAATATAATATTAGAAAAGTAATTAATGAGAATGGTTGTAAAATAATGTTAGATAATTGCAAAATGCCTGATGTAAATAAAATATAATTTATAGAAATAATAATTCATCATCATAGGTTCTTTAGCCCTAAGATTGGTTGAACACGCTCCACTCTTTCTTATTCTGAGCTAATTTTCGCATTTCCCTAATATAATACTAGAATATCCCGCATCCTTGAACAGTAACCTAATCCAAGTCTACCTCACCCTTATTAACCCTTTTTTCTGTTTCTAATATGTTTCTAACTAGTTGTATGCGCCTGAGGTGTCCTGCCAACCTATCTCGCCTATGTCTTATTGATTTCCATAGCCTCTATTCTCCTTTTCTTTTCAATACCTCCACATTTCTAACCTTCTCTATCGGCGGTATCCTCATCATTTACTTGTAACACCACATTTCGAACGCTTCTAATCTCTTCTGTTACGCCGTGCAGACCGTCAACGTTTCCCACCCGTACAAGGGAATAATGATTAACAACCATTTAGAATTTAAGGATCGTTATTAATTAATTATATTGATAGACTAAGATGCACGATATTGAGGCCTCGGCCACAAACTAAGGGTAGCCTGTAACCTGTTCTTGATACTTGAAGCTGGTGACAGCTAATCGTTTTCCGCCGCTGTCGCTGGTTTGCCTTTGAACCGGGATGCTTCTGGCACAGTTATATTACAATTCCCAACTGGGACTAGGATTACCACTTTTCAAAAAAAAAAAAAAACAGACCAGGAGATTTCGGCCTCTTCTAATCAGTTGTCGAAGTCATATCCGATTAAATATGCACCGGAAAAACAGTGGTTGTCGCTCCAGCTTTAAGAAGCTTGAATTGCATACGACGTACTGTCGACATACAACCTCAACGCGTGGCCGGTTCTGGTGGCGACCACAAAACACTTTTAATTTGATACACGATACCATGTACCTGCGACCTACGCGAATCGTTATAAGTATATATGTACATGTTACATAACCAATATTGTCAAGAAGAGATCAATAAGTAATATTATCTATCATTCTTGATTGGATTCTGTTTATAACGAGAGACCGAGAGAATTCTACCTAAATGTGTGGTTAATATCATATTACAATCAAACTGATTCTAATATTAGGTGGTATCAACACAATTTAGCAATTTCCAAACTTAATTATATTTATAGCCAATAACAATATAAGAAAAACAAAATTAAACTTATCTCGTAATAATATACCATGAAATGAAAACAAAAGTTAGCCAGATTATCGAGGGATTGGGTTTGGACGAATTACTCAGAAACACACAGCAAGTATACATATGTATATTCCACTTTTTATACAAAGTTAGTTATTATTTACGTTCAACCTACTTGAATACACCTACAATGATGTAATTTTCAATTTTCAGACAAAGTTATATCGTACTTACCATCAGCGTTAGGCAGAGCCTCATCGACTTCGAATTACCAATTACTTAGAATAGTAATTTGGTTCAAAGCCCTACACACCTTGAAAGGGCTTCAAACGCTTTAAAACATTCCGTTGAAATACAAATAAGATATATATTATTGAATGTACGTTATTGAATGCGCATTGACAAATTATGCACGAACGCCAGTGTATATCTATGTAGGTATACCATTTATGAGCTCAATACGAGAATCCTTTTTGTAAATATGGCCATTTTGGAGATTCTACCTATACCGGTCAGATAATTTTAAAAGTACATTTTTGTTATCTATTACTTAAAGGAAGCTTAGCATTGCATTATGGGCAAACCACTGTTTCACGCTTATCAAAATTCCGATAGTGGGGCTAGAAACGAAAAAATACACATATATAAAGGTGCATACCAACATTATCTATATGTATATTATTGACGGATGTTTTGTATATAACTTTTATAGAAAAATTGTATTTTTACTCGAGTCGTAAATACTTCACTTATTATCATAAACCTCTGTGATAAAATTCTTTTGTTTTCATTAACGCATACTGTTTGTATGCGAATTTGTTTTTTGATTGATATTATTTACGTCAGCGTGCACATGTCAAGGTAACGGGTCATTATCAATTCCGATATTAAAATTTCAATAACGCCGCTACAGATAACCCATTTTTACATGTAGAACTTTTTAATTAATTTAAAATATTGACTTTTTTGTAATTAAAACAGTAACATCAAAATTTTATTGGGTGTGGAAATTCACCTCAATAAAATTGTAATTATCTAGATGTGCTCATTTATCGGCTAATGTTTACGTAACTTACATTTTTTCTTTCTTTTGTGTTCGTAAATTTGCATAGGGTAGTGCTACCTGTAATATACTTTTTTTATTTATGTAGTCTAAACATTAGTTTACCTTAGATTCGGTAGACACCTATGTAGCCAATTCACGCACAGGACCGGCTTGGGATTGTAAATTATTGATTTTCTTAAAAAAAAATTTTAACCGTAACTACGCTGCTGAATCCGTCGTTCAATTGTTTAATTGACACCCTCTAACGCTCGACACTTGTTTCTGTTACAACCTGTACTAATGTGAAGCAATTTGTGTCGAATTGTGTAGTTGTTTGCATATTTGGATGTATCTCATATTAGTTTATGAAAAGGGCTCGTAAAAGCGTAAAAAGAGTGTTGAAAATGGCGGGGCACGTTTTTATATATTAGCATGGAAAACGTGACCAACCTTCCCATTAGAAGTTCATGAATATTCACAATGGTACATGACCATAATTGCCGTAATTCCGTATTTCAATGTGGTGTACTCACAGCAAACGGTATATCGTTTATGCCGATAATTATTGTAAAGCTTCGAAAAATTTTGTATTTTAATGATTAATTGAGCAAACAATCAACCATAACACGCATCAAAAGAAAGTATGTTATTAATTATTGCTAGGCATGCGTTTTGCCTTATTGGAATGTTAACTAAACTACACGTGTATGCAAAATCGCATCCTACCTATTCCCATAATGGAAACTGATTCAAAATTTATGGGCTCGCACATTTTGTAGCAGACAACAAAACAAATGATAGTTTTACGTCCTACACTAAATAAACTCTTAATGTCTATTGAGTAGCATCCCTTAAAAAAACATTAAGTTGCATTTATTAGAGGTATGTTAGTCTTATTACTCATATTTATACGAAAAGACAAGCAGGTCACGTCATGTCGTATTTTATATTCTTTGCTTTAATTTCAATAAATTTTTTTTTTGTAAAGTTAATATTTTCTAAATTTTTAATTTATGTAGGAGTATAAACATTGTGGTTATCTTGGACGTTCGATAATCGGCACTGTCTACATTCTCCACCCATGCAGCTGCAGTTTTCATCGCACTGCTACGTTATTCGGTGTAGACCTATGTAGCCAATTCACGCACAGGACCGGCTTCGGATTGTAAATTATTGATTTTCTTAAATTTTTTTTGAGGCGTAAGTACGCTGCTGAATCCGTCGTTCAATTGTTTAAGTCACAACCTCTAACGCTTGACACTTGTTTCTGTTATTCTATTAAGTAACATCCCTCAAAAACATTAAATTGCATTTATTATAGGTATATTAGTCTTATTTCTCTTATTTATATGAAACGACAAGCAGGTCACGTCATGTCGTATTTTATATTCTTTGGTTTAATTTCGATAAAAGTTTTTTTTTGTAAAGTTAATATTTTCCTAGTTATGAATTTTTGAGCGTCTGAATATACATGAAAATCCCTATTTTCTATGCTTTAAAAGGTTATTTAAAAATATGTGTTTTTAAAAGCTAATATTTTATGTATATGTAATAAACTTTATTTAATAGTTNTAAACATTATATTCACTGTTATAAATAATTCTTTCAAATACGAAAATGATTGTTGTAAAAGAAATTTCATCTTTGTTAGTGTTAAAATGATTATTACTATGATAATTTTTACTTTCAATTGAATTATAAATTTTATTGATGATACAAATACATATTTTTATTTGTTATTTTCAGGAGTTAATTATTTTTGTTAAAAATAACAATATCTTACTTATAATAAATATTTAATTTATCTTTAATGAATACTTAATTACTTATAGTTTATTTAAACCTGATAATACATAATTTAACCGAGAGAGAATCATTACCAAATATGAGTGTCAGAAACTAGGCCGATGGCAGTGTCAGAAACTACAACACAAGAAATTTTAAGTGTCAGAAACTGGGTCTTCAAACATCACTTTTTAAATCATTAATTAAAATTACTAATTCGCTTCAAATAATTATATCGCGTATATGAGTTTTTCTAGAAACTCTGAACTTGTTTATAGTATAAAAATTATTTATTCTAATTAAATATTATTTTAGTTATCGTAATATAATCTCAGCTGTCCCTCTTAGAGTGTCAGAAACTGGGCCTTTTACCTTACTACCACACAAAAATTCAGAAACTATCCTAAATTTTTAGAAAATAATGATAAAAACAAGTAATACCCTAAAGAAAATCAGCAGTTTATGTGTTCGCGCAAGGTCCTAGAACCTCATTATTATTATTATCATCAAAGTGTCTTCGGTAAAAGAGGTGAGGGTGGCGATACCACCCCTACCCCATTTTGGTTGAACTCTATAAATTGACTTGCTTGGTACAAAAACAAGTGTTCGAAAAGCTCTCGTGAAGTCTCCTCAATTTTTATCTATCCTAGCTAAGTTATGTCGTTAAATTAATTCTTCTTCTTTTTCTGTGTTAATTGTTAAGTGTTCCTTAAGTTGTATATAGTTTTTTTGGTTAATATACGGTTAAAAAATATTGAAAAGTTTATTAGAGAAAGTGAGCTCTTGTCAAAGTTACAAGTAGCATTTCCACGAAACAGCATGTGTGTTGTACGAGTATTTCTTTTGTATTTTGTGTAGTAGTAGTTTAAGTAATTATCATCGCAATGGCTATCTAAACATAATTATTTATAGTAGCGTAGTAATAAGCTGTTGAAATTTACTTTATTAGTAGTTCCACAACCGTCACTGTTTACATGTCTTATTGAAGTAGTTGCTTCATTGTTTTCGCAATTTCTCTATACGTTGTAAATCGCAAAGGGTAGCTTCAGGTTGTAACTTTGTCTGGTTTTCTTACAAATTTCCTGTCATTTAGCCACACTTCTTTACTCATCACCCGATTCCATACTGTATCTAGTAAACACCTTTCAAAACTTGCTACTTATTTCAGAACCAACCTGTATATATAGTTTTGGTTCAGAATCAAGACTCCTGAAAACATTCCATTAAAAATGTCCTTCATTGTCTGAAGTAGGCCTAAGGAGTTATCCCATTTACAATTTTATCGTCGTTTGCGTACTCCTCTTACTCACTTTAGAGTGCAATGAGATATTCGTACATAAATGAAAGACGACCCTTCAAAAGGATTTTCGTTATGAAAAGGACTAAAATCTATTTAAATGGGCACATTAACGACCGAGAGTAATTTATAACACGAAAATTAGTAATTAAGTGGGCACGTTTTATCGCCGTCAACCCTGAAATTATAACTGTCTTCATTAGCCTTATCTACCACTCAACACTTGCGATAAAATTGAAATTGAAAAACCTCACGGTAATTTCAAATGTCTCTCAGTAACATTTCTGCCAATGCAAAACTCGAAAATTGTTTAAGAAATAGAATAAATAAACATTTTAGCTTCCTTACAGCATCAATTCAGCCACCGATACTTCCATATTCGATAGAAAAAATGTAATGAATTTTCATCTAGTTATCTTTCACGTTTAAATGTTGTTTGCATTTAATAATGACCAGTAAAGGTACTCGCACACACATTGAGAATGGACGGATAGCACGGAGCGAATGGATGGTATGGAGCGGATGGATAGTACGGAGCGGACGGAAGGCGTTATAGGAATTCTATTTTATCTCAACGTTCATGGTCGTGGTCGTTGTTCAATGTGCTTTTGCTTTTCGAGCTTGTTGGACGCCTGCAGATTTTTCTTCTAGATGTTCCGCCGGCATTGACACACTGAATCGATCGTCAGAGCAGATCTCATGAAAATTCCAGCCGCTCATGTCGGCGAAGCGTCTAGAAGAAAAACCTCCAGGCGACTGTGGCCAAAAGTATATTTCTTCCAATTGATTTTAAAACTTCGTTAACTATATTGTGAGGCCTACCTTACTAACCAAAACCAAAACACACAACATTCATTAAAAAAGAAAAAAAATTCATAAAAGCGGCAAAACGAAAAATCGTACATTCGTCATCATCATCATCATCATCATCAGAGGGCCATCAGTTCTATCCTGTGCTAATATTCGCATATCCCTAAAACTATTGGGTTGTTCGGAACGTCATTTCGTTTTTTCCCGACAGAGGATTTAATTGTATTCTTTTGCAACCAACATTTAAGCCGTATAATTTTTATATGCTTTGAGAGCTCATATAGCAAGGCTTGTGTGTGAAAAATTCCAATTAATTCTACGCAGTAGTTTTTGGTTGGTGCCCTTTTAAATATGGAGAGCGATAAGCAGCATTTTCGACATATCTTACTGTTTTACTACAGAAAGGGTAAAAATGCTGTTCAAGCCAGAAAGAAATTGACTGATGTGTATGGAGAAGGTGTGTTGACAGTACGCCAGTGCCAGAACTGGTTCGCTAAATTTCGATCCGGCAATTTTGATGTCGAAGATGCACCACGTTCGGGAAGGCCGGTTGAAGCTGATAAAGACGCGATAAAGGCATTAGTTGATGTGAACCGGCGAATAACAACACGTGAGATCGGATTGAGGTTAAATTTATCAAATTCAACAGTTTATGACCACTTGAAAGGCCTGGGATTATCCTCGAAGCTCGATGTATGGGTTCCCCATGTTCTCACAGAGAGAAATCTGTGTCGCCGCATTGACGTCTGCGATTCGCTTCTCAAACGTCACGAAAATGATCCGTTTTTGAAGCGCATCATCACTGGGGACGAAAAATGGGTTGTATACAACAACGTCAAACGCAAGAGGTCATGGAGCAAAAAAGATGAACCGGCTCAAACCATTTCCAAAGCCGATATTCACCAAAAAAAGGTGATGCTGTCTGTTTGGTGGGATTTTAAAGGAATCGTTTTTTTTTAGCTTTTACCGGATAACACAACGATTAATTCGGAAGTCTACTGTCATCAGCTGGACAAACTGAATGATGCACTTCAACAGAAAAGGTCAGAACTAATCAACAGGAAAGGTGTAGTGTTTCACCAAGACAACGCGAGACCTCACACAAGTTTGGTCACTCGCCAAAAGCTTTTACAGCTTGAATGGGATACAATGCTACACCCACCATATTCTCCAGACCTGGCACCATCGGATTATTATTTGTTCCGGTCACTCCAAAATTTTTTAGACGGTAAAACCTTCACCTCAAATGAGGAGGTCAAAAACCTCCTCGATCAGTTTTTTGCCAGCAAAGACCAAAAATTTTATGAGCGTGGAATTATGCTACTACCAGAAAGACGGCAAAAGGTGTTGGACCAGAACGGTCAATATATAATTTAATAAAGTATTTGTTTATTATACGAAAACTGTCTTTTATTTCCACAAAAGAAAACGAAATGAGTTTCCGAACAACCTATAGAACAACGCACATCCTTAACTATTTGTGAACCGTAATCTAGCCCTAGCTCTACCTCTACTACTGTTAACTCGTTTTCTGTTTTTAAAATATCTCTAACTAGTTCTTCATGCCTGAGGAGGTGTTCTACCAACCTATCTCGCCTATTTCTTATTGACTTCTACAGCGTCCTCTATTCTTCTACTCATTCTAATGCCTCCTCATTTCTAACCTGCTCTAGCCATAGGCTCCAGTAGCACCATACGAACGCTTTTAACCTATTATTTACCTTTTATTAATCGTTTGGGAACACAGAAGTGACTTTTTTTTTAAAGGCGACTCAACACTGCGTTATCCTTTCTTTTATATCTCTACTGATCATTCCATTCTGAATTGTCTGACTTCCTAGATACCACAAATCAGTGACTTCTTCTAAATCTTCGTCTCCATCTTTATATTCACTCTTTCTCTTTAATTCTTTGATGGTGTTTATCGCGTCTTCAATATAAAGATTAAAAGGTAATAATGACAGTGTGCATCTAAATCTAAATCCCTACTCTCATCTTTCATGCTTACGTAAAGTACATTTAACATATTGTCCCATTTAGCATTGTCAAAATCTTTTTCTAAATCTACGAATCGCATGTACGCGTTCTTTCGTATGTCTACCGTTGTCTTTATTGTTACCCATAAAGCTAAAATGACCCTTGTCCCCTTTTTTCATCTTCCTCTGCACATCTACTTAACAATTTTGACGCATGGTCGATTAAGCTAATTTTTCCAAATTTCTCACATTTATCCGAGTCCCTCTTTTTTTGTATGGCTACTACCACACCTCCTTTATAGTTCTCCGGGACTTTCCCCATCTCGTGTATATGTGGGTAACTAACTCTAAGCTCTTGACGTGTATATTTTATTATCATTTTTGCTTGTATTCTATCTATACTTAATACCTTATTATTCTTTAAATTTTTATTCGTCACAAATTCTCCATAAATTCAAATTATATTTGCATCAGACCAAGCAACGATGCTGCGGTTGGTTAGAATTTAGAGTCGCAATTAATTATTATTTATTCGTTACGTAGTTCGAATGCACCGTTGCGTCGCGTAATAAAAAGTACCTTCACACATACGTTGTTGGCCGTAGTTCAAAACGAAAGAGATGAAGAATGGCAATGGCGGTCTGCGGAACTGAGAAGGGGGGGGGGTCAGGAAATTCGGTTTTCCGTGCCGCTTCTGCAAATGGGATGCGGGCGCAAGCGGTAATTTCGTTTCGCAAATGCATATTCATTAATGGACGCTGTATGTAACAGGAATAATGTCATTTAGCAATTGAATAATAGCACAAATATCCCGTTCCTTTGATGTTAAGCCAATCACTAAACACGTGTTAGTTAAGATATTTATAGTCAGGCTAGCTAAAAATTAAACGCAATTTAAAATTCGGGTAGGTCTTGTTATTTCGAGTCGAATAATTATGTTTGGCAATAAAAAATTTAATCAAGTTCGAATTTGACTCTTTCGTACCTTGGTAAATACATTAGGTCATTCCCTACTTTTCATGCAATAATCTTCTGTTAATTCCGCTTCCATTTTATTGAAGGCTATCTCTAACGGTTAATTTAGAAATTCGAAAAAGGTTATTAAAGGTGTATGTTTGGAACACGGCGTTGTACGGGTGCCAAACATGGACAGTGGCTGCGGCGGAAAAGAAAAGGTTAGATGCTTTCGAAATGTGGTGTTATAGGCGGATGATGAGGATAACGTGGGTAGAAAAGGTTAGAAATGAAGACGTATTAGAAAGAATAGGAGAGCAGAGGACTCTATGGAAGTTAATAAAAAATAGGCGAGATAGGTTGGTAGAACACCTTTACAGGCATGAAGGTCTAGTCAGAGACATATTACAGGCAGAAACAGGAGTTAGGAGGGGTAGAGGTAGACCTAGATTAGATTACTGTTCACAAATAGTTAAGGATGTGGGCTGTTCTAGTTTTAAGGAAATGCGAAGTTTAGCTCAGGATAGAAAAGAGTGCAGGTACCTGTCCAATCAGTCTTAGGACTTAGGACTGATGACCCTATGATGATGATGATGATCTCTAACTCCTCGTTGCTATCATCTGCAAATCTGGATGTGGTAATCTTGTATTTCTCTTGTCATGTATTTAATGATATTAATCGTGCTCTCGTATATGTATACATGCATCCTTGACTAACACTTTTCCTAATATTTAGTTCTCTTTGTTGCCTGCTCAAGTTATTGCTCAATTGTCCCTTTTTATACAAATTATAGATATCACTCTTTTAACATTGTCGTTATCTCAATTATATCTTATAAACCAAAATTGATCTTCCCCTAATAATTCTTCCATTCTTTTATCCATCCTTTTCTGCAGGATTCCAATGAAGATTTTTGACGCGTTTGGTATGATTGCTATAGTTCGTACGATCAAAATTGGAGAATGTGCGTATCATCTTTCTTGTTTCCACTTGAAACTGTACCCATTTGCTGCATTTTGAGCACGGCCTTGGTGAGTTCGGCAATGCTTCATGAGTAGTGCAGACAAATTGAAAGGGGATAACCAATTCTGAATTCCTGAATGCTGAACTTTCTTTAAAGTCCGATGCTGGCAACATGTTTAAATCCTGCTTGTCTGCATCTCTTTCTGTTACATATTAATCGGTGTACTGTTATTTCCTTTTCTTTATTAGTGTTCGCTGCAATTCCTACCTGGCATCTCTTTTTTATGTTTACGATATTCCCTACATCGTCTGTGGTGAGTAAAAGTAGCCGTTCTATCAGCAACCGCTCTGGTCTAGTTAGTAAGTTGAAAGAAGACAATAAATGTGACAGTTTTATTGTGTACTACGCCAATTTTGAACGTTCTAACTATACCATATCCCGTTTATAGTCCTCCGTCTTGTATATCTCTAACCTCATGACCTACATGTTTTTATGTTACCGCTTGTACCCCATTATTATGATTATTATATTTAATATGAATTTATCAAACCAATTGAGCTTATTAATAAGAGATACGCGAACTAACCCTTGGGAAACATTGAAATGCATGATTGAGTACAAATGTTCCTAAAACAAATAAATTTTAATTTCTTTCCTTCTCGAGAAACCATTTTAATAAAAATCAAAGTCAGCTTTAGAGGATTTTATATTTCTACCCTGTAAGACTTGATCCAGATCAGCTGAAGCATCGTTCTCGCTCCAGTAAAATCAGACATGTCATTTTTCAGCTTGTCAAATGAAGAACAAGGCTATTATAGCTGTTATTCTAAATGCAGATAAAGACGAAAGAAAGTATAAAAATGGAAAATAAGGAAAGGTCGGAAGTTTTATCGAATGAAAAAAATTAAGGTAAACTAAACCAAATACAGCAAAAATATGTAAAAAAAAATATTTTCAAAATTTCATATTTTTTCATCAGATTCCATTTTTATTAAACATATACTTCAGAGCAGAATCGAACCGGAGCTTAACGGAATAAATATTTTCAATGTAAAATCCTTTATTAATATTTTACTGAAGCGATGACTTCAACCTAGTATCAACAATATATTGGTTTAATTTTTTTATTTAATTTCTTTAATTCGTTGCATAAAAAAAATTGCATATTGCGTTTATGACTGCCAAAAGGTCATCCATGTTCATCGTATTTTGTTAACTAGGCGAACACAACCGCGTGATTCTAACTACTGACCGCTTAGTGTGAACAAGCTCTATTGTAGAAGATGTACTATAGGAATAAAATCATTAGATAAGGATGCTTATCCAAAATCTCTCGAAAGAGATATATACTTTGTCTATAAGAAAATAAAAATTATCTTTTTGTATACAACAGTGTATGTTTGGAGCGAAACATGGACAGTGGGTGCGGCGGAAAAGAAAAGGTTAGAGGCCTTCGAAATGTGGTATAAGCGAATGATGAGGATATCGTGAATAGAGAAGGTTAGAAATGAAGAGATATTAGAAAGAATAGGAGAACAGAGGACTCTATGGAAATCAATAACAAATAGGCGAGATAGGTTGGTAGGACACCTTCTCAGGCATGAAGGTCTAGTCAGAGAAATATTAGAGGCAGAAACAGGAGTTAGGAGGGGTAGAGGTAGACCTAGATTAGATTACTGTTCACAAATAGTTAAGGATGTGGGTTGTTCTAGTTTTAGGGAAATGCAAAATTTAGCTCAGGATAGGAAAGAGTGGAGGTACGTGTCCAATCAGTCTTAGGACTGACGACCCTATGATGATGATGATACAACAGTGATATTATCTATTCATAAAAACGAGAAACAATAATGTTAATTTGTTCGATGTTCTTTTAGAATATCTGACTTTGTATATGAATCGTTTATAAAAGTAACAGTTGAAATCTAACGAAATTATTTGTCTGTTTCAGGTCGAAGTAGGCGACGTCATAGTGAGAATTAATGAAACTGATGTCAATAAATTTTCTACTAAAGAAGGTAAGTACATATACATTTACTGGTGCAGTGTTTAATAAATTAATTACCATTTTTGACTAGACATGTTTTTACAGTTTTTACGAAAAAAATATTGTCTTTTTAATATATCAAATTAGATTTGTCTATCTTCTGCTTTCTATATAAGAGTGCGGGATAACTGGTTAAACGGCTCAAGCGTGTGTGGCTACAACGCGCGACATAAGAATACAAGTTTATGAAATTTTTGCGCGAAAAAGTTTCAATTCGTCTGAGTGGTATCAGTGGAATGTAATAAATTCCGTGGATAGAAGTGGTTAAACGAGAGGATTGAAGAGTAGAACAGAGAGTGTTATAAAAGTCAGTAAGAATCAAGAGAGATAGGACACCTTTGATATGAACTAGCCTTGTGGTTGAAGGTCCTATAATGATGATAATGATAGCAATACCAAAATCCAATCTATTAAAATGGAAACTTTCCATTTGATTAATGTTTTTAGACTCCCATTTGGCTAATTTAGATGAAACAATTTCCTGAAGTTTCTATTAAATTTTGTTTTCAGATTTTCTACGTTTTACTACATTTGCCCACCGTGTTACAGCAACTTGTAATTTTCTGTAGGTATTTGTACATATTAGCATACTCGTACAGCTTTTCAACCCTTAAGAAATTCAATACTGATAACTGAAGTTCAGAGAGCGTTTTTGATATTATAATAACCATTCGTAATTCATTACATGTTAAATTAGAATGTATTCGAGTTTCAAGAGCACCCCAGCAACCACCCAAATTACAGGTCGGTTGTTATTTATGTTGTTTAAAATAGGTACACGTGTTAATTATCTCAGCCAGAGATTGAATACATGTTGTCAAGGGATGCAAAGGGCGATAAGGGTGACTGGGCTAACATGTGATGATTCCTTGAAAGGCCGAGAACTAAATTTACACTCTATTTGAGATTATCGCCGTGTGGGTTTCGAAGCTCGAAGATAAAACAAATAGGTAACAACCAATTCCTAATTTATAATTGTAAAATGTACGTTAACTTTTCATGAAATTTGCAAGAGAAATGGATAAAACTTTACAACGAAACATAAAATACGTACAGTAGTAGAATATGTGAAGATGAATGATTAAAAACTTCATAAGCATCATGAAAATCTACAGTTATTAATTTTATAATGCTTTAGAATTAATGTCTATATCAATCGTAACTTATTTTGAAAAGGTTAAACGTGACCCTAGTAAGAAGGTTTTAATGGGGGATGCAAATAACACATGGAAATTTTTGCCAAAAACGTTAACATTAACAAAAAACTGTTTTAATGTTAATTGATTTGTAACATCGCCTTAATGTTTTATAGCATTCGAAATTCTATAAGATACTGTGAAGGACCACAACGTAGGGGATGTAAAAAGTATGCACGAAAGGTACCCCAGTTAACGAACTGTGAATGATTGAGAACAGTTACCGCGTTATCTTATCGGCTTTCCACGAAACACGCATACCTATTCGCGACCTTCGCAAACAGCTGATACACAGACAAGTCAATTGTACGTAATGATTAGTAATAATCTGCACTCGTTAGCGTTCGATTGGTAAAGTATTACCTTTAAAGTACATTGCCGGTGCAGTTGGGGTTTTCGGTAAGATCACTACCTTCGTGTTTATGTACATCCTGAGTGGTGCGAGATGTTTTTTGTTGGTGTCGAAAGAACCAATATTTCATAAAGAGTGAGTTACTAAACGGAAAAGGGTTCGTTGAAACTCACCACGAACGAAAATGGTCGGTATCTTGAGTGATATTGTTATGAACGAATTTGGCAGGTGACAGTCTACACAGGGCGGCACGATGGCACGTTTGATAGCGCTGCCGGCGGTTGACAGGCAACAGCAGCGGTCATAAATCATACTGCAAGACATATACGAACTTACGGGAAGTTTCCGAAACACCGCATAACGGGATACAAAATTAAAAGCGAACAAAACAGTAAACCTAGATTTAAATTTGCAAATAATATTGATAAATAACTGCATGTAGTGCTTTTTGATAAATAAATCACCTTATATTAAAGGAACTTCGTTACCTACAATATTATTAAAATATTTGAAATTGACTGTAGTACCTATTTACGACATATAAAAAAGTTACAAAAAAAAGTGTACCTACATTTAACCCCTTTTGTTACAAATTCGTGACTAGAACGTAGGTATATAAATAGTAACAAAAAAAACTGATAGGTTTCATTGAATAAAACCGTAATTCGTTTTCCAGGTGAAGAAAATTCTCACAACCACCAAATACTACAGTAAATCTAACTTTGTGTGTGTGTATGTACGTATAAATTTCTATTAATGTCGTGTCACGTACGGGCGTTTTATTACACACTCAGACAAGGGATGAAACAAAAATCGATTCGTCTAGTTTATAGCATAACGACACGGTATGTTATCGACTTTTAGTTTCCCTTTAACTGAACGTCTCATTCACGCACTTCCTTCGTACCCTCCTTTTGTGACGGAAGTACCTCCCTTTTGTCTACAATTTTTTAATGTTTACGAGTGCAAAACGCTTACCTTTTACACAAAATAAACAAGGAAATGCAATAGTTCAGCCATTAAAAAGCTAAAATTCTTACGTTTAGTTGAGATAAAAATTAGATCACATAAAAACTAGTTTAGTTTTCTTTATTTTCTACAATTTTTTAGTTGTTGCGACGATTTTTATTGGAAGTATCTTTGCTGCAAATTAAAGAACTGAACACGGTACACGCAATCACAATAAGCGACATCATGACATGGTAAAAGGGGAAGTTCAACCATCTCTTCTTACAAATACTAAAGTAAAATATGTAAGTCGAATCAATGCAATTTAAAGCCTTTGAAGGGTGTTAGCACTTTGTTCAACAAATTTTAAGAGGACGGTTTGTACAGTTCAGCAAATTATGAATTTTTGCTCGTGCGGCATCAAAGGAAAAAATACCGACAAAGAAATGTAGCGTTCCTCTGTACATAACCTACTGATTCCGTCGCCGGGCATTTATACACAGTCCCTTCCACATCATACCCACGATTTTAAGACAAATGAGCGATTATTGATTTATTAAACACGTCCAACACCTCAAAAGATTGATTTTCAATGAAAAATATCTTGGATGCCGGAAATAGACATAAGTTAATTCCATCATCTAATTCCAGTAAGGGCTATTAACTGAGAGAGATAGTGTAACAATTTTCAATACAAAACTAAACCATAGATATTCAGCATATCATGCTGTATAATGTTAATTACGTCATCGATCATTTAGCCACAGCCACTGCCTACCATATCCTATCTCTATGATCCTTTAACCGAATACTGACATGAAAACACTATCAAACCTCTAATAAATTTGGCTTTTATAATTAACGACTTTAGCAAACAGAAGTCACAGAGAATATGAACACACATACGCCTGTTGTGGTTCTAATTACGCAGTGCGCTACACTTTGACTAAGTTTTAGCCGATTCCTAATTGATTTACTTACTTAAACCATCATTAGAACAATTACGTGCGCTACACTGCTTTGGCTTAATTGGTTCGTGATCTTGTTTAACAACGGTGCGTGACGTACATATAGATACACGTACACATGTACATGAGTAGTAAAATAGTAACGAGACACGTACATATAACGATATGTACACAGGCATAGAACACTTTACGTGCACAATTAAATACCTGTGTAAACATTTATTACTAGGAGTAAGAGGTACTAATACGGTCGAGTCAGTTTGGGAAGGCAAAGTCCGCAACAAACTATTTATCAATGGGCAGAAGTGGGGCACCACCTTTACTATCTCTGTTCCACTTAATTGTAAGGCGGCGCAAACGAAGCACTCTGCCTGGGACCCCGGACTGATGGGGACCCGCGTCTGATTTTTAATTTTTTTATTAATGGAAACCCCAAAAAGAGTTACGCATGGGGCTACTAATGTCCAGGCTTTAATTTTAATTAGTATTAAGGTGTCGTAAGATGCCATTTTATTTTTTTCATTATTTATCGTACAATAAATGCAAAAAAAAATTAATGAATTTTGACTTCCTTACAATTGCCGATAAGTCTAAAACTGGGGATAACCCCTGTATGGTGTCAAAACACGTTTTATGTTTCTACACTTTTTTATGTAGAATTTTTGATTTCTGGTAATTTCTTTGATTTGATTTGTACTCATTGATTTCATTCACTAATAAAGTAATAGAAACAAATTTGCATTGTTTTCTCTCATTGATTTTTATGTCTATCGAAATGTTACCGATTACCTTTTGTTATTTTTATTGTTGTAGCCTATGTAGGCACTTCTTCATAGAAACATTATGTTTACCTTACCTTAAATGATGTAACCACAGCCTTTTGGCTACACTGATGTAATTTAAAATTCCTACAGGAGCTACAAAGTATTCGACAAGTTCAACAACAAAACTTGAAAACCGCTAGCGGCCCTTTCTGCAGCACAAGCGTACTTGATTAAAGTTTAGGAAATTGCACAATACTTCAACATTGTGACTTTTAAGTGATTCTTTGCTTACATGAATAGAATTATTGTTAGAAATAGTACATAGAAAAGTTAAATTGCATACATATTACCTACATATATTAAAACAGGAAATATAATACTAGACAATTCGGATTCTAACCATGTCTTATTATTGACGAAATCCCTAAAAAGGATCATGGTGACTTCAAAAGTGTTCACACCATCATCTATCAAGGGGATTTCATCAATAAAAGACGGGTAGAATCCGGAAATCCTGTTTCTTTAGACTACAACAGTGAAGGCATAAATCAATTTCTAATATTTAGGTTATTATCAAGAGTATAACTACTAACATTTTTCTGGAAACAATTGTCGAATATTTAAATAATGGATTTGTTGTTGTTCTTTCGAGAATACACCTACGATACTTTAACTGTTTAGCATATTAGTACATGAGCGACCGAGCTCATACACACAAAAAAAGTATGCAAATGTGATCGCATTGCAGGATTCGAACTCGAGTACTCCGGTGTGGTAGACCTATGCTCTAACCATTTGGCTACTTTCGCAGGACGATATCTGTGGTAATCCTATTGTGCGGGCAAGTAAATTTTCTTTGTTTTAAGCGTGAAAACACGGAAAAAACGAATTTTCCCAGAAATGAGATCTAGCTACATTACTTTTTCGCCCTCAAATCCCTATATATCCTAATCAAATATGTATATAAATATTGCTTGTATTTTGAATAGTATAACGTATAATTTAAAATTTTTAATTTTACAATTGCTGTTTTGACAAAACGAATGCATTAATTTAACTATAATTACAAGCAAAAAACCCATGACAGGGAGAAAATGCTGTCAACCCAAGAGAAATTTTTCCTAAGATTTTAGTTTCGCCGTTTCGAATTTTCTTTTTATTAGAGAGAACTGCAATATTATTGTTTAATCAATTTTAGAAGAAAACTTCAAGTCTTTGATTTATAAATCGGGTCAGACATACCTTATTTTAGTACGTATAAGCTCTAGCTCTAGACGCCAACGTGGTCGTCGCGACGTGAGCAAAGTTACGTCTGACAGGTCGTAAATAAAACACTTCTGAAGAAGTAACACCTACAATAAAATGTTGCAAACAGAACTTTGGAATATTACATTTGTATTAACTGAAGTGGTTGTAATCTAGAATTCTTTATATTCTTTTTTATTCAGCTATAAGAACTTGGTAAGCTTCACTAGTGGTCGCCTACGATTTTGGCCTAGAATTTGATGGTAAATAAAATATTAAATGCTAGCAGGTGTATACATATATCATATGGAGAAAGTCCTGGAGGACTATAAACGGAACATAGTAGCCAAAATAAAAGAGAAACGTGGATAGACGAGAAAAATTTAGAACAATTAGCTTAACTTCTCATGCTTCAAAAATCTTGACTAGAATCGTACAGAAGATGGAAAAAAGAACGGAAGAACTATTAGACAAAGACCAATTTAGGTTCAGAAGTAATAGAGGAACGCGAGAGGTCATTCTGACTTTACAGGAAACAATAAAAAAAGGAAAGAGCGCGTATATAGGATTCGTAGATTTAGAAACAGATTTTGACAATGTTAAATAGGTCAAGATAATATATAGGAATAAGAAATGTAGGGATGAGATAGAAGAGTGATACTGAGCAGCAACGTAGAAAAGTAAATATTAGGCAGTCGCACAAGGATGCACACTAACTCGAATACTTTTTAATTTATACATCGAAGACGCGATCAACATCATTAAAGACAGAACAATTGTAGGGATAGATATACAGGGGCAAAAGATTAGTATGCTTAGATTTGCAGATGATATAGCAGTATTAGCATCTAGCAAGGAGTTAAAGATGACATTAAATAGACAAGATATGTTGGTTGGACACTTTTTCAGGCATGAAGGGCTAGTTAGACAAGAGGAATTAAGAGGAATAGAGGTAGACCTAGATTAGATTAATGTTCACAAATAATTAAGGAGGTGGGATGTTCTAGTTTCCGAGAAATGCGAAGATTAGTCCAGTATAGGAAAGAATGAAGGAATGGAGGTGCGTGTCCAAGTAGTCTTAGGACTGACGACCTTATGATGATGAGGTGTGTCCCATGATTGTTTTGTTTAAACCCTTCAACACATTATTTAATTTATGTTTTTTTTAATTACTTGTACAATTTTCTTTATTTACTAGACAATTTCTACACTATTTCGTTAACACGTCTATTCCATCCCAGATTTACAGCTTTTCAGAAATTATCTTATTCATCCTGCCATGTGGCTGCATTAATTATGAATAATTACAATTATATTATCAAAGAACACAGACCCACTCAGTAATGAGAGACCATTCAAGTTTCACGTAAGCAAAATTTCGCTGATTTTAGATCAGATCCTACATGACCCCCCTTGATAGGAAAAAATAAGACTCCCCTTTCCCGAATGTTAAGACGATTTTTTTATATTTTTATTGAAATTCGAGATCGAAACGTAATGGTTAAATTATTTTCAAGTTCAAAATAACTGAATATCTAACCATAATTAAATTAAGAATATCAAAACCAGTTCACTTTAATATGTATACATATATCCCCCTTGTCATTTCCAAACAGGATTGTCTCCTAAACATTCAGAAAAAACATAAATCGTAAATGTTCCTGTGCCTGATTCATTTTACTGCCAACATTTCAGATCAGTTCAGCCAATATTTCGATATTGAAATTTTCCGAGATCGTAAAATTCTCCTGTTTCATTTCCGCTTTTCTGTTATTTGCCTTCGCTTACATTACATTAAAAACACACACATATATAGGCGCCTCGACGCCTACAACGTATACTTTATGTACGCAGGTCAGGAGATTTAGATGTATTGAAAAAGAAAGTGTGGAGGTGAATTAGGAACCCCATGATGAAGAAAGGATTGACATTGCATTAAAAATTTTAAAGAATAATAAGGCTAGGGTTGCCATCTCTATAATTTGGAAACCAGGACAAGACGCGTGAAAACCCCGGATTTCAGAGTCCAGAACCCGGACATGTCAACAGGTTTTTTTAAACATAGTCAGTGCAATAAAAAGCGTTGAAAATGTCATAAATCACCTTTTTATTTATTTTCAGACCTTAAAATTAAATTTAGTCATTTTTTATCATCATTTTAAATGTACCTAACAAAACAGAATCTTATTACAGTTTGTTATAAATTGTTTTAATAATCAGTTAGATTTTTTAACCTTAAAATAAAACTCAAATTATTAATATACTTTGTTATGAAAACAAATCCTTATAAAAATGTGAAACCTAAAAAAATAAATATACGGGGGGGAGGGGACGATGAATATAGCGACTCGGTTGGTCGGTTGATCGTGGTGTGTGCGAGCACAGTGGGTATGTCGCGGGAGGCCCAAGACTTTAAATTTTTAAACCCGGACTACAAATGAAGGCCCACCCGGACGCTCCCCGGATGCCCTCTAAACTAGGACAAATCCGGGGAAACTCGGACGGATGGCAACCCTAAATAAAACGCTAGGTATAGATGGGGTACCAGTGGAAATCTTAAAGCATGCAGACCAAGATAGTAGTATAGATCGTATGTTTTAGTTAGTTAGCCCCATGTACGAGATAGGGAAAGAACCTAAGGATTATAAATGGAATATTAGTCATTAGCCATATCAAAAAGGGCACACGCGGAAAGGTGCCAGAAATTTAGAACAATTCGCTTAACTTCCCAAGCGTCAAAAATCTTAATAAGATCGTACAGAAACGGATAAAAATGCCTAAATATTAAGGGAAACCCAATTTAGATTTAGAAGAAATAGAGGAGCGCATAACGCCATCTTAGATTTACTAGTAATAATAGAGAAACCTACAGAAAGGAAAGAGTGTGTACGTTAGAAAATGATTATTTAAAGTAAGATCGGCTCTGAACGGATGGTGGTTGAATTGAAATATTTCCGTATTTTATGTGAAATTGTATAAAAAACCGATGCAGCACATTTTAACATATATTAAATCATTGTAGGTACTTCTGGCAACAGCGCATCAAATGCACGTGGAGTTACGCAATACCTACCAATACAATACCACTGATTTTCTTCTGTTATTTAATGAAACATATTAATTTAATGCAGCAAACCAATATGTTTGAAAATCATCGGCGAATATTATAGAAATAACAAATAAATAACTGATTGCTCTGCTTCATTATTAAAACCACTAATTCACCTATAAGTTATATTTCTTTTTTTGAATTAAACAAATACAAAACAAACGCTGTTTGTTTTTTAACCTGTCAAAAAAGCCAAATATTATTGTTATAAATACATGCTCTTTGCAGTTATTCTAAACAACTAAAGTTTTAATGGACTTTGAAATACATTTCTGATTTTGAGTTTATCTGCATCGAAAGTTCTATTAATTTATTATTTTTTTGTTGCAGTTTTAAAATGCCTACGACTATCTTCAGACCCGGTCACCCTTCAAATAAAACGAGGTAAGTTGTTTTTAATTTGTAGCTGTAAAGAAACACAAAGAGACTACCGAATAAAATATGTTCAAATAATAGACAGTAGTCAAAATAAATTGTACTTAAGTAATAAAGTATCAAAATTATTAAGATATAATTGAATATTTAACAATTTTTTTTTCTTGCATTAATTTTACAGTTTCAGCCAATACGGATGCTTCAATCAAAAGCAATATTTAGGNACCTAAGGATTATAAATGGAATATTAGTCATTAGCCATATCAAAAAGGGCACACGCGGAAAGGTGCCAGAAATTTAGAACAATTCGCTTAACTTCCCAAGCGTCAAAAATCTTAATAAGATCGTACAGAAACGGATAAAAATGCCTAAATATTAAGGGAAACCCAATTTAGATTTAGAAGAAATAGAGGAGCGCATAACGCCATCTTAGATTTACTAGTAATAATAGAGAAACCTACAGAAAGGAAAGAGTGTGTACGTTAGAAAATGATTATTTAAAGTAAGATCGGCTCTGAACGGATGGTGGTTGAATTGAAATATTTCCGTATTTTATGTGAAATTGTATAAAAAACCGATGCAGCACATTTTAACATATATTAAATCATTGTAGGTACTTCTGGCAACAGCGCATCAAATGCACGTGGAGTTACGCAATACCTACCAATACAATACCACTGATTTTCTTCTGTTATTTAATGAAACATATTAATTTAATGCAGCAAACCAATATGTTTGAAAATCATCGGCGAATATTATAGAAATAACAAATAAATAACTGATTGCTCTGCTTCATTATTAAAACCACTAATTCACCTATAAGTTATATTTCTTTTTTTGAATTAAACAAATACAAAACAAACGCTGTTTGTTTTTTAACCTGTCAAAAAAGCCAAATATTATTGTTATAAATACATGCTCTTTGCAGTTATTCTAAACAACTAAAGTTTTAATGGACTTTGAAATACATTTCTGATTTTGAGTTTATCTGCATCGAAAGTTCTATTAATTTATTATTTTTTTGTTGCAGTTTTAAAATGCCTACGACTATCTTCAGACCCGGTCACCCTTCAAATAAAACGAGGTAAGTTGTTTTTAATTTGTAGCTGTAAAGAAACACAAAGAGACTACCGAATAAAATATGTTCAAATAATAGACAGTAGTCAAAATAAATTGTACTTAAGTAATAAAGTATCAAAATTATTAAGATATAATTGAATATTTAACAATTTTTTTTTCTTGCATTAATTTTACAGTTTCAGCCAATACGGATGCTTCAATCAAAAGCAATATTTAGGGAGAAATATATTTATTTTATCAAAAACTGACTAGCGTTTCGTCTACAATTGAAAAAGATTAAGAATTGTTAAAACGAAACGTCGGTTTGTCGGTTTTTAATAAAATAAAAACTACCTACTCCTTAAAATTTAGTTCCGATTCCACATTCAATTTTTTATTTTATATACAATTATTAAAAGTTGAAACTGCAAATTTTAGGTTTTCAACAAGAATTGTTTTAATTTCGGCATTAACAAATGAAAATTACAATGCCATTAAAATAAAATTTGCGTCGAAGTAAAAAACAGGAAGTTTACTAGAATTAGGTATTACACCAACTCAATTTACAAAATATTAAAAGGACAAGTACCATTTTCGTTGTATTGCGGATTTATACCTAGTAAAATTTACGATAGAAATCGATTCTATTTATTTAGGTATTATTATCTGCAGTATATTTTTTTAATGAGCTACAGTGATAAAAATGCATAGTGGCAACACCGCTCCTTGTCGGTTGCAAGCATCAACCTGTTGATGTCTGTAAAATTGCATTATTTTTTAGACAATTCTAAAAACCATGCAGTAAGAAATACACATTATTGTTGCATTACATTTGTCTATAAATTTTGTAGATTCTTTCTCGATGTTATACTTGTAGGTAGTTTGTATAAGGCTACCGAGAAACTTACCATTGTTAAGACAATTTAAATAATTGTAGCTTAATGTATCATATGTAAAAATGAACAATACGGAAGTGAATGCGTAGTAAAATTTTAAATATTTGCAAGTTACAAACTAAAGCATTTAATGATAACGAATCGGTTAATTCTACACAGGCTGTTCATTTTATATATGAAAATATTGAAAATCAATCAAATCTTACCTTTTCTAGAGAACAAATCGATAAATAGGAGAACCCTTCCATTCAATTTTCGCCATTAACAGCATGTCCATAGCTTCACTTAATGTCTACACACCGAGCATCACTCGTCACACGTCTTCACTAAAAGCCGGCATCTCGACATGTGACTTGATTTATTTAAATGTGCGCTATTGTGGCTAATCGTAAAACTAATAAAACCTGGCCAAATAAATTCTCGAACGATTGAAGACCAAATGGCGGAAAATTCGAAACCAATTGTTTTCGTAAAAATCGTGCTCATCTTTTGTTCTATATTTCTATTTTGATTGATTTCTCATATGGGTTATTTAAGTATTACATTAGCACATTTACAGTAATTTTGAACCCCCTGCCCCCGAACTCACATGAAGACAGAAAATTGAACTTAATTATTAAGGAATAAGGCCTACCTTCCTACTAAAGAAAAATATTTATAGTTCTTTTCGTCCAATAAATAAATGGATTCTTTGAAATAAGAAATTACATTCGTTTACATCAGTTAATAGTCCATAATTAAAAGAACTGAATAGAAAAATGCTTAGATCCATAGGTAGGTATTACTAGGTTAGACCAGATTAAATTTTGTATTTCTTTTTAATAACTTTGTATATTTATTAAATTTTGTTACAAATTTTGTTAAAAAGGCAAAATTTTGACTGTAAAACTACTGATATTTGTTTAATGGTATCTAACCTGTTACTATAAATGATACTTTGCATAATTGCTTTATATATACCATATAATATCATTTGAAAATATTGTTACTGTGCCAGTAATACTCAAATTTAATTCATTTAATATTCAAAGTCCAAATTGTCCTTACCAAACGAGCACAATTTTTACACGCATATTCCGCAGTCACATTCACTACAATAACGTGATGTGCAGTTGTCTGCAATTTATATTGGAAACCACAGAGCACAGATTCGCATAACGACAATAGTCTGAATAGAAATCATAGAAAAGTATTCCAAATTCTTTTTATTGACATTATATTTTAATATAATTGCATAAACTCGCAAGTTCTAAATCCCTAAAAGGGTTTAATTTCCTAGATAATCCTAAAATAAGAATTGCTTCATTACACACGAAAGTAGGAAATTGAACCGCGAAATTCAAATTTAAAAGCAACATATTATGATTGTTAATAGTTGTAAAATGTTACAAAAACTGGGTTTTTACTTCTGCTTTTAAAAATTTTTATTTTAGACATAGTTCAGCATTTACAAATTAATAATTAAAAGAAAGCTTAAAGAAATAATAAGCATAAGTACCTACTTCTTGAGTTTATTGGAATATTTAAGGTTATAATAGTTTACTTTTTAAAAGAAATGATCAGATATTTGGAAAAATATTTTTTAAGACATCCTTCTATAGAGTAAAAGGTGTACACACCTTCCCATCCCTCATAAATTCTACTAAAAATGCTTTAGATAAATTTTCCAAATAAAAATGCTGATTATAACTTATACACTTCCAATGAAAATTGTAATGAAAACGTTAACATGCTGTGTTTGCTTCCGGGCTTTTTGGCCGTGATCCGTGGGATCTTGCTTTTCCAGACGTTTCGCCGTTCTTTGCTGACGGCATCTTCAGTGGTGACTGGGCAGGTGCTGAGTCGTAACTGAAAATTGATGACCACGGCCAAAAAGCCCGGAAGCAAACACAGCATCGAAAGACGCCGGCCGTGAAAGCCTAAGAACTACTAAAACGTTAACAATAAAAATTTAGAAATAACCCCCTGTCTTTCCAAACAGGGCTAACTAAAAATTTGGAAAATATTTTATATGTAGAGCAAACTGCCAGACGTTGATTGTGTTTTCGATCTCATTGGAACTGCGGAACCCTGTATCATATCCACGCCCTATACGATTATAAATTGTTTAATGTCAAAGTTGAGAGTTATCTAATCAATAATCAGAGAACAGTAGCAGTTCCCGAAGTCTCATTACTACTCGACGATCTTCCTCAAAACGTCGCTGTGCTTTTGGTCATGTAATTAATGATACGATGATTTTTTCCCGTGTTTTTGAGTTTTCTATACATTAAGACTTATCCCTCTTTGACATTTCATTTACCTTAGAACTATATGTCTTTTATTTGAAATCATAATTTACATTATAAATCGCGAAATACTCCTCTACAAGAACTCGAAGAGTGGATTATCCCTCACCCTTTTCCAATGAAAATAGAATACCGGGACCTTTCATTTGAAACGTGTACTTACGGTACATGTAACTGCAACTTACTTATATTTACGCTTTTTTCCGGGGACTTCCCGAGTGATACCTTCCTTAGAGCAAATTGCTAAAGTATGTTTAGGTATAGTGTCTAAATAAAATGGAAGAGGTATTGACAAAACAAAATTGTATGAAAATAAATAAAAGCAAAACAAAAATACTGGTATGTAAGGGAAGAAAAAGTAGGGAAAGTGCGAATGTAAAGATAGGAGACGAAAGGTTAGAAGAAGTGGCTGATTTTAGGTATCTAAGAAGTCAGATAAGTCAGGACGGAAGGAGTAGTAAGGACATAAAGCAGAGGATAGGGCAGGTCGAGTCGTCTTCAATAAAAAGAAGTCACTTCTATGCTCGCGAACGGTTAATTTGGAAATTCGAAAAAGATTGATAATGAATGGATATGGATGCGAAAAATGGACGGTCAGCGCGGCGGAAAAGAAAAGGTTAGAAGCATTCTAAATGTGGTGTTACAGGTGAAACATGAGGATACCGTGGATAGAGAAGGTTAGAAATGAAGAGGTATTAGAAAGAATAGGACAACAAAGGACTCTATGGATGTCAATAAGAAATGGGCGAGGTAAGTTGGTAGGACTCCTTCTCAGGCATGAAGGTCTAGCAGAGATATATTAGAGGCAGAAACGGGAGTTAGGAGAGGTAGGGGTAGACCTAGATTAGATTACTGTTCGCAAATAATTAAGGATGTGGGATGTTCTAGGTTTAGGGAAATGCGAAGATTAGCTCAGAATAGGAAATAGTGGAGGTGCGTGTCCAACCAGTCTTAGTATTGACGACTTTATATGATGATGTCTAAATATACGGTGTAACTATTACATTTACCTATCAGAAATCGCTGCTATATCAAGAAATTCACTTTTCTAATAAGTAAAAGGAGATATACAATCATCCATGCGTATTCATATTCGTAATGTATTTTTTATACCTGCAAGCAAATGTAATTTTTTGTTTTATACAAAGCCTACTGGGGATGCGCTCTCTTTTATATATCATATGCAGACGCTAATCCAAAACAAAGAGTGCAACGTAGCATGCAAACGCACAACTCCCAGATGTTATGTCTTTGAAAAGAGCTTCACGTAGAGACTTAAAGTCTAAAATAAACAAAACAAAACAAAAACAAAGGACAAAATAAGCATACGTACCTGCATACATGTATACGTCTTACAAGCAACCTTATAATGCATTTGTTTCCTTGTTTCCTTACATTTACCTACACTTATTTTATACACATAACTTAAATATTAGGAGCAACTGTGAAGTGTGCGACAATTCCTCATATTTATTGATTACAGTTTTAGAAGTAAATTTCAGTGTCATCAGACATACGGCTAACATACTTTAGGAACGAATTACATAACGTCGTTTTGCAAAGATGTCGTAAGTAACAAAAGACTATCCCAATTGAGTATTTAGATGGCCCATGAAATTAACCATTCGCGAGCACAGAAGTGACTTCATTTTACTGAAGGCGACTCGACCCTGCGCTATCCTCTGCTACTCTTTCCGTGACTTATTTGACTTCCTAGATCAGTTGCTTCTTCTAATTTTTCGTCTCCTATATTTATATTCGCTCTTCCCCTACTTTTTCTCCTTTTGCTTACCAGTATTTTTGTTTAATTTTTATTTATTTTCATATAATACTGTTTTGTCAATAGCGCTTCCATTTTATTTAAAGCTATCTCTAACTCCTCTTTGCTAGATGCTAAGCATACTAATCTTTTTCCCTGTATATCTATCCCTATCTACCCTATCTACAGTTGTGCTGTCTTTAATAATGTTGATGGCGTCTTCGATGTATAGATTAAAAGGTAGCGGTGACAGTGTGCATCCCTGTCTGACTCCCTTCCTAATATTTACTTCTCTACGTTGCAGCCCCAGCTCTATAACTGCCTGTTGCTATTTATACAAACTAAGTATCACTCTTCTATCTTTGTAACGCATCCCTACATCTTTAAGTATATTTAACATCTTGTCCCTTTTAACACTGTCAAAAGCTTTTTCTAAATCTACAAATCCTACGTACGCACTCTTTCTTTTTTCTACCGTTTTCTCTATTGTTACCCGTAAAGCCAGAATGTCCTCTTGCGTTCCTCTATTTCTTCTAAACCCTAATTGATCTTCCCCTAATAGTTTTTCTGCTCTTTTTTCCATCCTCCTCTGTACAATTCTAGTTAAGACACATGGGAAGTTAAGCTAATTGTTCTCATTGAAAGAAAGAAGAAAGATGGCAAAAGGTGTTGGACCAGAACGGTCAATATATAATTTAATAAAGTATTTGTTTATTATACGAAAACTGTCTTTCATTTCCACAAAAAAAAAAACGAAATAACTTTCCGAACAACCCGATATTTGATAAAGAAGAAAAGAAAATTTATTTCTTCATTTGTTAGTATAGGTATGTCTTTTTTTTTTTTTCATTTTTCTGCAACCCCTTGTAGATTACATGATTATATATATAAAAATAATAATTACAGTAAACTGATAAATTTCCATACCGTGTAATCCCACAATCTTTTCTTAATGTTTATCTTTTGTTTAGAGAAGTAAAATTCGTTAACGACCTAACAGATGCGTGTTACGTATAATCCCCAGTAAATAAGTTTCAAAATACATAACGAGAGCTTTGTATTTATTGCCTCTTAAATTTTATGGATCCATTAAGTTTAGTAGAAAGCAGTGGGTGCGTTCCTGTGGAAAATTGGGGTTTACCGTGGAAATTTTGGTTTTCCCGAAAACGACTACTCAGTAATCTACCAAGAACAATAGCAAAGAAAAATTCTAAATTGACCTTTTAGTATGTTTAGAAACCAAAAAAAATTTGGAAAATAAATTAATAATTAATTACAATCATAATGAAAACTTCAACAAGCTATATTATTTGTTTTTATTTTTTCAAAAAAATAAGTTATGTAAGTATCTTCAATTAACACTAAAATACTAAAAACTAAATAAAGTGAAGGAACAATAACAAGATGATAATGCCCATAGGTATCTTTCGGGTTCCGTTGACATTTAGGAACCCTTATTATTTCGCGCTATCCGCCATCCATGTGTCAGAACTTTCATCTTCTCAATTGTATAAATACCAATACAGGTACCTATTAAGACAAACACAAAATGATAATCCATTTGCTAATTGGGTAGAATGTTTAAGCAGATTTCCCAAAATGCAACAGAAACACTGGAGGACCTTTTTATTTTCTCCCATCAGTTGCAAGGTCGAGGGAAGGTTGTCTTGAACTAGTTCCAAAATCGTAGAGACATCTGCATAAGGATGTCTTCTAATAGGAAGATGTGATCTCTTCTAATAGGAATAGTGATCTTGTCGGGTATCATTACCTGTGCCCAATACCCAATAAAACCATTTCTGTTAATGGTTCATGTCTTTTAAAAAAACTTTCCCATCTGCCAGTAATGCTTGTGAGCGGGCAGTCCCTCTGGGCTACGCCAGAAAGTAGGGCGGAAGACCCTCTTTTCAGGGACCGTGGGAATGGGTGGGTGGTGGTTCGGGTGAGAAAGATGAGACGGACGAAATGAAGACAGAAGAAGAATTGAATTATTTAATGTCCCTGCCCTGATATATTAGAGTATTCTATTTGCAGAAAGCATTAGTTTTGTACATTTCCCAGTACAAAATTGGAATTTCATACAATTCCTAGGAAATGTATACATTTCCCAAGATATGTGTGTATTAAAAAATATTTGAAACAATATTTTATACATTTCCTAAATAATATGAAATATTATTCTGAAAATGAATTTCTTGAATTCTTTTTTGCCCACTACACACTTCCTCAAATTAATGAGGAAAAATTTGTTGCTGTTGTCACACCCCCGCCGGGAATCGAACCCGGGCTCTTTGGCTTTACGCGCCAATGCTTTGACCACTAAGCTACGAGAGATGACAACAGCAACAACGACAAACCGTACTTATTAGGTCACAAATCCGTCGAACTAATATATACTATGTTTAAACATACATACAATTTTTTAGACATCTTTTAGAAGTGAGTTAGTTTAATATGAAATATTATTCTGAAAATTCATTTCTTGAATTCTTTTTTGCCCACTACACACTTCCTCAAATTAATGAGGAAAAATTTGTTGCTGTTTCCTAAATAGCCTCGGAATTATATACATTTCCTAGGAATTGAATACAATTCCTAGATTTCATACATTTCCGGTAACATAAAGGTACACAATCCAATATCTGCGTTCGTGTGTCGAAATCATATAGTACAGTGTCTACTTTTACGATTTAATGTAATGTAAACTTACATTCAGCAGCGTGCACAGAATTAATGTATATTTACGTTATAAACATAATGGGTGCAAATGGGACAGCTGATGGTACGATTTTTTTGGAACTAGCTGACCTTTAAAATCCCACATGAAAAAACTAACTAAGTAGGCTACTTTCAATATCCAAACTTGTTATTGTTTAATTGGGATTAAAATCATTAAATTCGTCTATTTCAACTAATTCAAGTTGGAACTAAACAATTGTAAAAAAGTGGGCACCTACCTATGTTTAAATGCACCTTGACTAGTACATTCTAGCTTTAAAATCTTGACGTTTACACTATTATTTGAGCAAAGGTCTCTCTATCTAAATGGCGTATGTAAAGTTCTATGTATTATTACTGACAACGACACCACCATCCAAATTTGAACAGGCTCAACTGTGTTCTAGCTAAATTTTTATGAGCAAATGTATTTATTAATATAAATGTGAAAAGCCATTTAATTGTTAATCCACTACAATTCACTTCAAATTAATGACGAAAAATTGTTGCTGCTCTCACACCCTCGGCGGGAATTGAACCCGGGGTCTTTGGCTTTACGCACCAACTCTTTAACCACTGAGCTACGAGAGGTGGCAGCAATAACAATTTTTCTTATTAATTTGAAGTAATTTGTAGTAGATGACAATTAAATGAATCTTTACATAGATTTTAAATATTAACCACTATTAAAAGTTTCTTAAAGTATTTTAAATGTACTTATGCTTAGTTAACTTAAGTACCTAAAAGAAAAAAAAAACAAATAAGAACTTTTTGATTTCATTCAATTCAGATCCGAAGATAAAGGCAACGTTCCGGAAGCACCTAATAAATGCGGGTTTAGAAGGGAACGACATGCCGGCGGTACGGAATCGCAGGGGTTATTCACGGCCTCGACCTGAACCGGCCGTGCACCAACCCTTCGCACGCACCAATGGCACATGCTCCGAAGAAGAGGAGCTCCTATCGGATCACTTCGAAGAGGAGGAACGACTCCAGTGGGAACCTCTTGCCAGCAACAATGACTTCGTCAAGCCAAAGGTGGCCCCCAAGTTCGAAGCCTACATGATGACCGGAGAGCACATCCTGAATATTTCGCGAATCCCACAAAGCAGTTTTATAACGAAACAACACAGAAAGATGGAAGGTGTAAGGTAATTATCCGTAATTTTAGTAAAATTGAAAATGTTTTATGTTAATTTATTCTATACGTATAAACGAAAAGTACGAAAAATAAGGAAATAATAAAAAGGTCACTTCTTAATCTGATTGTAATTTACTCTGGACTTCGCCTTCCTAAAACGACCTCATGAAATATATAGCGTTTGGGTGTAATGAGGGAAGCTTTCCTATCACAAAATAATCCATTTTGTAATGGATTATGTTCTTAGTCGATAGTTAATCGAAATTACCAGACTTGGATCGCGATCTTATTTGATCTCACTCAGTACTGTGTAGTGTTTCTGAAATAAGTAACAAGGTGTCAACTAGATGCAATAATGAATCGCATGGTGAGTAAAGCAGCGTGACTAAAGGACAAAAAATTTGTAAATAAACCAGACGAAGTTGCAATCCGAAGCCGGCCCTGAGAGTGAATTGACAACGTACCAAGAAATTTCGATAACAATTAAGCAACTATATCAATGAAAAATGTAAACAGTGACGGTTGTGGAACTAATAAATAAATTTCAACAGCTTATTACTACGCTACTGCAATTAATAATCTTTGCGATAATAAGTACTTAAATAACTACTTTATTCATCGCTGATAGTATACAGTACTATTTGAAGTACATCTCGTCATAGTATTAACAACACAAAATACAAAAGAACTGCTCATACAACACGGATGCTGCAGCTGATGGAATACGGCATTGCAATGTTGTATTTCTCTGCCAGGGCCGGACTGTACTTTCAAATACGTATTTCTCGAAAACGGTAGAGTTTCGGATCACCAAATTACTAAATACTTAATTTTCTTATTTTGTAATGCCATATAACCTCTTGCAAGCTTGCTACTTATTTCAGACTAACACTATTTGTTTCGGAACTAAAACGATATGAATGGAAAAGTTTCGGCATTTTCACTTGTAGATTTTAGAATTTTGATAGGTTCTGGCTTCAAAAAGTTATAATGTGAAATCTTTGGTGCAATACAAGTACATTTATTACTTATAATAATCTTTAGACACCTACTGCGATAATAATTAATTAATAACTAGATACTTTGTTAATCGTTGATAGTTTGCAGTGCTATTTTAAGTACAAGTACGCCTCGACATGATATTAAAAATACAATATACAAAGAAATACCTACTACAGCACGGATGCTACAACCGGCGAAATGCGGAGTTGCAATGACGTATTACCGTTGGGATCCTACCAGAGCCGGACTGGCCCTTCACTGTACTTTCAAATACGTTTGTCTCGAAAAAAGTGGACTTTGGACCACTAGATGTTTACTTAATTTTCTTGTTTTATAGTGCCCTATCATTTCCTGCAAATAAGATAGAAATCGCATCCACGTCAGGTTGTTTGGATAAATTACTAACCAAGAACTTAATCCGCTCTTATTAATTATAAAACTGATTTTATTTTTGTGTTTTGTACTAGAGTTTGAATCAAATTAGCCTTTCAACCGTAATTTATAGATAACAATTGTTTATCTAACTGCATAAATAATGTATACACATTACATAAAATCAGAAAAATAGTTATACTTGCATAAATGTTACTGTTTACAGCATTACTGTGCCTTGTGACATTCATGAGCGAACGCTATTTTTGATTTTGTTTTCGAATTGTGCAATAACTTAGTAAGTGAAGTCAAACGAGTTCAAGTATTTAAATATGTAAGTTACTATTACTACGTTTTCTTTTTTTGTTTTTACTTTAATTTACAAAAATAAAATTGGCACTCGTGCTTATAACATTTAAAATCGCACAGACATGAATAATTACAAATCTTCAAAACTACCTACACGCAATATTTCAGAATTCTGTTCACTTTCATGCAAAACAAACGATTACAAGTAGAAGACTTTGATTTCGTATTTATTTTATCGATATTGTTTAATGTCAACTCAAATGAAATGGTCAATCTTTAAATCTATTTTCGCTCAGTGTATAAATAAACCGTAATAATTTTTGTAATGTTAAAATAGTCGGTAGGTGTAAAAAAAATAAAAAATTTAAATGGTCAATATAACAATCTTAGACGATCAATATAAAAATACCAAGCGGTCTGTAATAAATTAATAAGTCAGGACATTAAGTGTTTACTGGTTAGATTAGTTAGTTTGTTAATTACTTGTTTAAATCACTTGCATTTATGTGCTGGCCTGCATAGGATACTGACTCTTTCCTATCCTGAGTTAATCTTCGCATTTTTCTAAAACCAGAACATTCCACATCTTCAACATCTAATCTAGGTCTACCTTCACCACTCTCGACTTATGTTTCTGCTTCTAGTAGGTCTCTAACTCGCCCTTCATGCCTAAGGAGGTGTCCCACCAACCTATCTTTCCTACTTCTTATTGACTTCCATAACACCCTCTGTTCTTTTACTCTTTCTAATTCTTCCTCATTTCTAACCTTTTGTATCAACGATATCCTCATCATTCGCCTGTAACACCACATTTCGAACGCTTCTAACCTTTTCTTTTCCACAGTGCCCACCTTCTACGTTTCGAACCCTTACTTCAGACATACACCTTTAACAATCTTCTTCTAATTTCTGAAGGCAATTTGATTCTACACTATCCTTTGTTTTGTATCAGTATACTGTTCCTACCATCTTGAAGTATCTGATTTCCTAGATATAGAAAATCATCTCCTATCGTAATATTCACTCTTTCCCTACCTTTTCTTCCCTTGCATGCTAAATATTTTTGTTTTACTTTTATTTCCATACCAAACAGTAGTTAAGAGGACTAGAGGTAGACTGTTCATAAATAGGTAGTTAAGGATGTGGGATGTTCTTGTTTTAGAGAAATGCGAAGATTAGCAGGATAGGAAACAGTGAAGTTGCGTGTCCAACCAATCATAAGACTGACGACCTAATGTAGATAATAACAAACTTATATAATATTTAAATGCTGACGAAGAGTGATTAAAATACTGGCCAGTAATACAACCTTTGTTTAAATCGAATTTGATTTGTGTTAGATGTAGATGTAACGTTTCTACAATGCCTCTTTCAAAATTAAAGGATTCCGGTTCAGCAAACGTCACTGAAATTGAATTAATTGATTATATGCGGTTTGAATTAAATTTTGAATTTGGCGCTCCATCCCTTGCCACACTTCAATGCGCCAAACTGTGAACGGCGTTGGCCCTATTCCAGAAATTTCATGTCGCTCCTTAGCCATAATATCCAGATCCTTACATCTTACTACTCTTGTAATATAATTAGCATACGATGACCTTTATCTAAAAGTATTTACAAAGTGATTCCACCAAACATTACACTTTTTTTTAATAGGGTCGAACTTTCAAACTTTAGACGCCCAAAACTTTGCTGTAATAAGAACGGTAATCTTTTAAGCTTGTGTGTAATAGTAAACAAATCGATAATCGTAGTCTATCATCTTGACAACGGTTGATTTTACATGCCCATATTCAATGTAATTGTTTTATCAGTTCTAAGTTTTCTCTGTAATTTTTTTCCTTGTGGCATAGGGGCATTATCCCAAACCCAGAACTGAAACAAACAGCAACCTAAAAGAAAAAAATATCCATATGGTTATTGGAACGTCTTGAAGAACATGATCTAGAAGATCTGGAAGAGGTGTATTGGTGGGTTTTGCAGGGCTCTTAAAGTCAAAGACCCAAAGAATAAGATACAGGTTCATGAACATTAAACATCACTGTCCTTCTAATCTTAAAGAAAACAGTTGTGGTTGGTAATAAATTGAAGGCTTTTATTTTTTACGTCATTAGTTTGAGGTGTTCACCTGTAAAATATCATAGACTGTTTAGGGAAGGTAATAATGATATTGAAAAGTTTTCATTAAGGTGAAAATTTACGACATAAATTTAGGCTTAATCAACGCAGTTGTATAAATAAATTAGAAACTTTGAGGGGTATGGGCAGTGAGCCAGACGTCTAAAAATACGCGCTGTTTACAGTTCATCGTTTTCGGTTTCTTTACACACTATTTTGACTCGATTGTCTAAACCTATTACATTCATAGAACGTTATTAGTGAAGAGCAAGTGTTGAAATTCTGCTCTCGTATGTAAGTACATGATTTGTATGTCTGTCAGTAATTTTCGTAATTAAACAAATACTTCCAACTTGCTTATGCCCAATTGTCTCTTCAATTTGGACAATTTTGGTTCATAAAAATTGCCCAAAATCAACGTCAGTTCCTAAGTAACGTTTCCGTTAATAGTTTGAGTGTATCTGACCCAAAAGAAGTAAAGCCTAATGTTGCGCGTGACATTTGAAAGGTCAAAGTTGCCTCAAATTTTCGCTCTTGGCTAACGCAGAACCATTTTATTGCGAAAAGATAATATTCTCCATTAATTAATTTATTTTGGCATAAAACGTTAAACATTGCAACATTAAACTACGTAGAAACTTCTTAAGCGCACGTGCTTCTATTAAACTTCAATGTCAAAATGAAAACTCAAAAATTTAAAAAGTGAAAATGACATTAGTACAAAAACAACTCTGCCTTAATAATTTTATAAATAATCTTATTCGTAATTTTATATTTCATAGTAAGTCATACTGGAATTAAGGTGATTTTGAAATGTACATCTTGAGATTCAGGTATTTATCTACACATTTAGGAAAGAAGGTTGAAATATTATTAAAATATCACATTTTTTATGTCTTCACTATTTTATAACTGATTGGTTCTATTTTTGGTCACATTTGATGGCAGAAATATTTAGGATACCTTCTTGTAATTTGGACTTCCAATGGAATTGTAGATCCAGCATGTCAAAATAACGGAAAACAGAAAAGAGATCCTTAGATAAAGGCTATAATAGGAGAAATTACAACACTACCCTTTTTTCTGTCGTTGCATTGTGACCTACTGTTTTAGGATTCTTTCTCACTTTTCTTCTCAGAGTTTCGATCTTCTGGGATAATGGTACTTCTAATAGGTGTTAATGTTATTTGAAATCTCCACAATTCACGAATACCTTATAAAATTTAATTCCCCCCTCCCCCTCATAGGGTTTACAGTTGTAAGAACTTTCATGGCATTTGGCATTTGTACCTGTCGACCCAAAGACACCATTGTGTTAGTACCGTCGACAGTTCGAACGATTTTGTTTCCATTTTCTTCCCTTTTTTTTTCCTCAGAATCTGACGATTTTTTTAATAATTCCAGGTATCGTAATTCCCACGGTCATCATATACGCCACCAGCAGCAGCCGCAACAGCAGCACAACTCGGTACCAAACAGTCCCAATGAATCGGACCTGGGTCACAGGTCGCATCATTGCAATTCAACTTCAAATTCCGCCAACACCTCCCCCGTCAGTGCCAACAAACGTGATTCGAACTCTTCGGCGGACGGCGATCCCACGGCAAAGACCTCCAACATGTTAGGTTTCAATTCGAACACGTTCGTACGCACCAGCCGATCAGAAGATCAGTTGCAAGTGCAAAAAGACTCGAACGTGAACGCTGTCGACATAGACTTCGAAGATGACGTGACCAGTTCCCTCAACACGCTCCTGGACACCAGATCCGAAGCCAGTTCGAACAGTAACTCTTCCAATAATGTGTGTTCTTCAACGAAAACGGATCGAATCGTTTGGACATACAACGCGCCAGTTACAGCCACTTCCATGGACCATCACTACCACAAAACGTGCTGTCACACGTTATCGAATGGTAGCAATTCCTCACACAGTATTTCCTCGCCTTCTTCGCCAAGTCCTCTTCGTTCTGGCTCACCTCCTTCTCCTACTTCCGTTTCCTCGTCTGTAATGTCGAGTAGATCCGGTTCCTGTCGTCTGCCTTACACTTTGACCAACGGTCCCCATCCTGACAGTGGTACCGGACAATATCAAAGGACTAATGGAGATTTCAGCATCTCCGAAGCCATTTCGAACATCTCCAGTCCCGACTACCACGACGATACCAGCATAGGTATCCGCGACTGTGTTATGGAGATCAGTGATCATAGTGACAGTGATAGTACGCTACTTGTGTCGGAACCTCGTCATAGCAGGCATCGCACCAACAGTGGGGGTAACAGTGAAAGTGAACATCGAATCGTGATTCAAGTGAAGGGGCCGGACAAAGATGGGACCGGCTTTAAAGACAGGGGTAGGCAGGGTAGTAGGGAATTCGACTACGCCGGTAGGAATAGGAGTGATTTTTACAGTGAACAGGTGAGTCTTGATCTATTTGTTTATACGGAACCTATTTCTAAACACGTTTAATGGATTATTAAAATTATTATGGTTCAAAAAGGCAAAAGGGAGAGGTGTTACTAACAATAAAGGGATTGCAATTTGTGGTTTCTTAAGATAGATAGAAATGTCTCTCACTCATTTTTATTCTTGGTATTAATTCCTAGACATTAATAATAAACTCAAAAATAATAAGGACTTTACTCGTTTGAGACAGGGCCCATTAACATAACTGATTCCTCCTTAGAAGGCCCATGGGTGGAGATACATAATGAAGGTCTCACGTTACGTAAATCATTGTCAAAGGTATTGTTACCATGCCAAATGTATGGCAGAAGGGCTTACCTGACGTAGGGCTTAAATTAAGTGCGAATATCCATATCAGTCTCTCTTAATTTCAGCGTAGATTTTAGATGAAGGTCAGAACTTTTCTGAAACTAGCCGGTCTATACTCGTTAGCAGCTTTACATATTTTAGCAGCTGAATCATTTCCGGGATGAATGCTTACTATTTTTAGGACGCTCGGCTAATTTGAGGTCATTATCTTGGATATTAACTGAGCGGATTTATTTTCTCCATTTTGGTAATATTTTTAGGGGTCAATATCTGCAATAGTATTGTACGCATCAAGGGAAAAAGGATGGCATTCCCTCCTGGGTGTGAATTGCCATCCCAGCCGTAAGTTAAGGTGAAACCTACGCAGTTGATGGTAAAATCCTTTCCTAAAAAGAAGTAAATGCGTTTTCTAACATGAAAGGGAATGTTGCGTTTGCGTCACCGAAATCAGGGAAAAATTACACACTTTTTGTAGGGATATGATGAAAAATCGTTTTTTATAGCGTAATCCAAAATGTAGGCAATTGTTTTCGAAAATAGAGCGAATTGAAATCATCTCGAGATCATCATCATCATAAGGTCGTCAGTCCTGAGCTAATCTTCGCATTTCCCTACATCCTTAACTAATCTAGATCTATCTCTACTCATCAACTCCGGTTTCTACTTCTAATATTGTCTCTAACTTGCCCCTCATGCCTGAGAAGGTATCCTACCTAACACGCCACCTCTGTCCTCCAATTTTTTCTAGTATCTCCTCATATCTAACCTTCTCTGTCCACAGTATCCTCAACATTCGCCGGTAACACCACATTTCGAACACTTTCTTTTCCTCCGCGCCCTTTTCTTTTTTGCCGTCCATGTTTTACACTCCCTAGACATACATCTATAACAATCTTTTCCGAATTTTACGCGGTAAGAGTTGCAAAAAAAAAGGAGCTCATGATGTTGTATAGAGGAGCTCAAAAAAGCTATAACCGTAGTGCTGGACGGGTTAAATTTAAAGGATTACCAAGAGTGATTTGAATCGTGGCAGCAACGTTGGAATCGTTGTGTAGGTTAAGCGGAGACTATTGTGAGGATCGATAATATTTAGTACAAAACTTGATTTGTTTGGTTTTTATTGACAAATTTTCAAAACTAATAAGCACATCTCGTAATATAGAAATAATTTGTAAAGAGAATTAAATTATTCCTTTAAAAACTGACAGTCAATGTATGCTCAAGCTATTATTGATAATGGTCAAGTAATATTAAACAGATTGTTATCGTATTGTAAAGCTGTTGTCCAAGGAAACTCATTTTCATTGAAAAATTTGTTATTTCGTAAATAAGGAGGCTAAGGAAAGAAAATTTCAAGAACTTTGTAAATTTATACACATTAACTGCCTTGACATTTATTTGAAACAAGGAGCACTATTACTATTTTATTTACTTACTTAGGTATTGTAAGATGCATCATACTTTCGATGCATACAAGTCGTTTGTAGATCAAGGATAATAAGAGAAATTGCAATGACTCCTTTGCATATGCATTTTATGCATACAGAAATCGTTATGTCGGTTCGATAAACAAAATTAGTCTCAGCAGCGGCTCGTTATTATAGAGATAAGGGTGTAATGGTGACACAACCACTTCCTCCCTAATTTTGTCAAATTAAGACAAATTCTTTATACAACTACAAATAAAAAAACAAGCGATACTTGGGGCAGACAAAAGTTAGTAAATTATCAAGTAAAAATTGGAATGCAAATTATGGTGATCGTATTTTTAAATTTAGCAGAAAACAAAAGTCAGTAAAAGTCAATGTTGTCAGATGGTTTTTTTTAATCCCCAGTTTTTTACCGAAATTTCCCTACAGAAAAGAATGTTTAAATAAAACAAAAGTCATTTAGCCCAAAACTCCAGACCTTTTTTTCCTTAGTTATTCACAAATATTTAAAGAAATTTTCAAAGTACAAGTTACCTTTAAACAATAGGAATTTATTTGATAAAAAGATTAAATTATACAGAATGATCCAAAAAGGACTTTACAATCTTGAAAAGTCATATAAACTTATTCAGAGAACCTACAAAGCTGACAGAAGTTGCAATTTGTAAGGAAACACGTAAACTTTTGACGCACGTGGTTCGTTAGTACCTAATCGTACCATAACGTACCGTAGCGGTAGTTGCGTTAAAGATGGCTGCTTTCACTAGACCAGAGCATACTAGCTGTGTGTTTTGGTGTGAAGAATCAAAGGCGGCAACAACAATTTTTCGTATCAAATACACTAAAGATCCTCCTAGTAGGGCTTGAATTCATGAGTGGCATAAATGTTTTATAGAAACTTTGTAAGACATAAGAAATCACGAGGTCGTCCAAGCACATCTAACGAAGTCGTTGAGCAACTAAAACAAACTTTTGTTAACAGTCCTGCTAAATTGACCTGACGTGCTTCTCTGGAGTTGCACGTCCGACAGATGACTATTTGGCAACACGTTTGCATTTGAAACCGTACAAACTAACA